>NW_026868049.1:0-78565 GCF_020745735.1 Hemiscyllium ocellatum | reverse complement strand
AAACCCAAGGCTAGGGAAAGATACAGAGGGACAGAGATTCACAGTAAAGACAGAAAACAGACATTAATTAACTGGAAGGAGTTTGTGGAAATATGGGGAAAAAGACAGCAATGTGGACTAACTGGAGAAGTGAGATCTTCGAGAGTAAAAATTACAAGAATGAGCACATTGAATAAAGCGTTTTCAGATCAGCTAAAATGGTTTGTTATATTTTAAATTCTGAATTTGCTTCACAGATTTACCACAAACAACATAAACTGGGACAAGATGACAGCCCAGCATGGAGAGCTGTGCAGACCATGCGAGTGTGTTGCTCAGTAAACTGCACTATCTGCCCAGTATGGAGAGCATATGCTAATGATACTCGCATCAGATTACTGTTTCCAATGAGAGTGCAAGTGTGTGCATGATTGGCGTGGTTGAATGAGAAACTCATTGAGAAGGCTCGCACATGGAGGAAACTATTTTAATTACAAACAACTGGCAGGCTTTTGGATAATCGACAGAGAGAGAACGAGAGAATTTTCATGGACAGATGAGGTAACGTGTTTGAAAATGTTCACATAAAGGCATTGCCATGAAAATAGCAATATATATCCGCGTGAACATGAATGACAGATGGATGGGAGTTTGGTGTGAGTTCGAATCAGATTTGCTTCAACAGGTTTGAAGCCAGGAGTGTCAGCAGCAGATTATTAACTTCATTAAGAATGTATTTTATAGCTCAAGTTCAAACAGGAGATGGAATAAGCCAATGAGATACATTGTGGAGTGGTGAGTATTTCAAGTTAGAAATGGACCGGCCTGGTGTCAGGAGTCACCTCATGATCAAAGGGATCTCCCACAGTTTTGACTCGCCTGCTTCAGCCGCAGATATTGGCCAGGTATGGGTTGGAAACACTGGAAGGAAGTGGAGTTTGTAACCAGAACAGTAGACAGTGACGTCCATGCTCTTAATATTTAAATAACAAAGGCAAAGATACAATAAATTGCGTAGTTCGCTGCTGAACTGAGTAAGTCAACATCGAGACCCATGAGTAACATTGCCGGAGCCGAGAGAGGCAGTAATTAAACACTTTCATTGAGGTAGTTAGTAGTGGTCTGTAGAGTAAATATCTGGATTCAGAGTTTCAACAGGAACAATAATAGTGACAAACAAGTGTAGACTATATGAAAGAACAGTAATACAGTCATAACTTGTTTATAGAAAAAAAAAGACAGTGACACTTACCAGGAACACCAACGACAGCCAGGAAGGGATAATAAAAATATTGAATAATGCGAAGAGCGTAATAGATCCGCCATGATAATGGCGACCAGTAATATGGAGAAAGATACCAAATATAATCGGATAAACTTCTGTCTATGGTTGGAACATGCCAGTCTAATGTTCCCAGATTCTGATACATTTTGGAACATTCCAGTATAATGTTCTCAGATTCTGATCCGTTGTTCGAACATTCCAGTCTAATGTTCTCAGATTCTGATCCATTGTTGAACATTCCAGTCTAATGTCTCAGATTCTGAATTGTTCTCCAATCATTCTCATCTGATCTCTCCTCCCCCTCTCTTTGGATCTGCTGATCCCTGTCAGTGCTGTCGGTGATGGTCCCGCTCATGTTATGGGATAGCACAATAAAAGGCACCCAATTACTATTAAAAGATGGAAACCCTCCACTGGGATAATTAGAATCCATGGAGATTGGCATTAATCACAGTCACTGAACAAATAGGATCAGTTAACCAGTCCATACATCACTTTTCATATCACTATAAAAGGAAACATTTACTGGTTTTGGAAGGAATGGATGAGGGTTGCTGACAGACGGACCATAAATCTTTCAATTTTTATTTCTGTTTCCTTGCATACGAGATTATTAACAGAACACTGCAGGGGTCTATATGTGTTCCACTCTGTTTATGAAAGGAAGCAGTTATAAAATAAACACATCTAATTAAAAAAAACTTCGGGTGGGCAAGTTTCTAGATGCCTTAACCTACAGTATGATACTTATTGACCAGTGTGAGGCTACACCGGATTTTAAGTGCCCTGTTTTCAAATCCTTTTATACCTGGAGACAGACCACTGAGACTGCTGCTCAGCAATAGTCCGAAGCAATTCTGTCCCTATGGGCCTCTTACAGAAGGATAGGAGAAGGCCATTCAGTCCATATTAGCCTGTTGTGACTTGAAAAGGTGGAACTCTGGAATATTAGCACACTTTGACAACAAAATAATTCAAAAATAAAGTGATTTGTCGCTGCAGCTGTATGAGGTGTCACTGAGAGGGCACCTGGAGTTCATTGTTTCTGTAACTGAGAAGGGATGGACCTCCATCAGTTACAGTTTATTGGCTGCTTATAATCCAGGGTTTGATGTGTCATTTAATGTCTCGTAGCTGTTATACAGGGAAAGGAGGGTCCCATGCAGTCTCTTGATCCTGTTACAGAGGGGCAAGAAGTGTTTATTTAACATTTCAAGTCTGTTACGCATAAATATTACGTTTAAACTATTTATGGAATAGGAAAGACCTAATGTAGACAATAAAGTTCTAACTTTGAACAAGACCAAATTTGAAAGTGTTAGGTGAAGCCCTGTGAAAGGCTGATTGGGATACCCTATTCACAGGTAAAGGGATGGTTGGAAAATGCAAGGCGATTAAAACTTGGTGTCAGAGAGTCCAGAGCCAACGTGATCCTATTAGTGAGATGGGCAAGGCTTGTGGGTGCAGGGGGTGCTGGATGGCTAGATATATTGATGCTTTGGTCTCAAGGTAAGGAAGAGCATATGTCAGGTAAACAGAGCTGAAATCAAGTGGATCCCCAGAGGATTTTAAGGGCAGTAAGTGTATAGTCAACAGGGAAATCGGGCCAGAAAAATGGGAACACAGGTTGGCTTTAGGAATAGAGTTAATGAGGTATTGAAGAAATTCTACAAATCTTTTAATGGCAAAAGATTAACTAGGGAGAGAATAGGGCACCTTTAAGATAAGTAAGGCTATCTATATGTGGAACCACAAGAGATGGGAGGGATATGAAACGAGTATTTCTCCTCAGTATTTAATGTGGAGGGAGTTACAAGAGCGAGAGAATGAGGAATGTATAGTGATATCTTGAAAATGTCTATATTACAAGGAGGTGTGTGACATTTTAAAACACATAAAGGTGAACAAATCCCTGGGACCTGATCAGTTATATCCCAGACGTTTATGGGAAGCTACGAAAGAGATTGCTCTGCATTTTGCTGATATATTTGTATCATTGATTTCCACAGGGGAGGTGCCATGGTACTGGAGGGCTGTTAACATAGTGTCATTATTTAAGAAAGGAAGGAAAAACCAGGTAATTATAGACTGGTGAGCCTGACGTCAATGGTGACTAAATGATTGGAGGGGGTTTTGAGGGAAGGATGTATATGCATTTGGAAAGACAAGGACTGAAGAGGGCTTTGTACGTTGGAGATCACATCTCACTGACTCTGTGGATGTTTTGAGGAAGTGATGAAGATGATTGATGAAGGCAGGACAGTGGATGTTGTCTTTATGGAATTCAGTATGAAAACCAAAATGTTCTACATGGTAGAATGGTTAGCAAGGTCAGACTGCCTGGGATCCAGGGAGAGTTCACCATTTAGATCCAACATTTTCTTGAATATTGGAGACAGGGCGTGACAGTGGGCATTTGTTCATTGAACTTGGAGACCTGTGACCAGTGGTATGCCACAAAGGTCAACAGTGAGTCCACTGGCTCTTGTCACTTACACAAACATTCGCATTTGAGTATCTGAAGTATGGTCAGTAAGCTTGTGGATAATTCCAAATTTGGTGGTGTAGTTGACAGTGAAAAATGATATCTCCGAACAGAGAGAAAGTTGATTAGGTGAGCTGAGAGTTGGCGGATGGAGTTAAATTTAGATAAATGCGAGTGTTGCATTTTAGCAAGACAAATCAGGGCAAGATATGTAGGTAGGGTTCTGTCGAAAGTTGCCACTCAAATAGAACTCCATTGAAATTATAGAATTCCTCCAGTGACGAAACAGGCTATTCGGCCCATCAAGCCACACACGACCCTCTAAACAGTATCCTACTGGAGAAAACCCTACCCTGTCCCTCTGAGTCTGCATTTCCCATGGCTATTCCACCTCGCCCACACATCCCTGGGTGCTTGTGGCAATTTAGCATGGCCAATCTACACTTGCCGGTATATCTTTGTACTGTGGCAGGAAAACGTAGCACCCGGAGGAAACGCACGCAGACACGGGGAGAATGTGCAAACCCCACACAGGCAGTCATTCAAGGATAGAATTAAACCCAGATCGCTGTGCTCTGAGGTAGCACTCCAAGCCACTGAGCTACTGTGTCACCTGGTGGTGCAGGTTCTCCGTTCCTTGAAAGTGCCGTCACAGGTAGACAGCAGAGTGAAGAAGGCACTAAGTGACCTTCCCGTTATTGGTGCGTGTTTGAGTCTCAGTGTTTGTATGACAAAATCTGTACAGGACATTGGTTTGGCTACTTTGTGATATTGCCTTTAATTCTGGTCTCCCTGCTGTTGGAAAGATGTCAAACTTGAAAGTGCAGAAGAGATTTAAAAGAACGTTGCAGGTGTTTGGAGGTTAGAATTACAGGGAGAGTTTGAATAGGCTGGACTAACTTCAAGTGTTGAGGCTGAGGGTTGACACAGGAAGAGGATGCAGTCACTCAACTGCTCGAGACTGGGGCACAGCAACAGGAGGCAGTCACTCAACTGCTCGAGACTGGACACAGAAACAGGAGGGAGTCACTCAACTGTTCGAGTCTGGGACACAGAAACAGGAGGGAGTCACTCAAATGCTCGAGACTAGCACAGGAACAGGAGGCAGTCACTCAACTACTCGAGACTGGCTCACAGGAAGAGGAGGCAGTCACTCAACTGCTCGAGACTGGGGACACAGGAACAGGAGGGAGTCACTCAACAGCTCGAGGATGGCACTGGGAAATCTGGAGTCTTGTGAGGCCCCAGGATCCTGTTACTCAGGAACAGCAGGAGGGACTCACTCCCCACCAGCTTTGGGGCACTGGCTGGGTGGGGGCGGGGCGGAGTTTGCCTGTTACAAAGGGAAATAGATGAATAAGTTGCATTCGTCGTCCACATAATCCTGCCCCACCATTTACTAAGAGCACGGCTGCTCTGATACTGATTCCCTCATTCATTTAACGGAGACCCCCCTCTCTGCAGCCTCTGCTCCCATTTGTTAGTCACGTTGCAGACCCAGATGCTGTAACAACAGTTATATCAACACTCATCCAGAGAGTCGGGTCTAATCAGATGAGTCAGGATTTGAGGGTCCAGTCACAAGAATGAAAACACAAAATAAAGGCACTGCCAGATGTTTAGTTCTCTCATATTTGCAATCCAATTCACATAACCAGCCCATCCATTGTACGTTCAGGATGGAGCACTGTACAGATCCAGCTACCGTACTGCTGAATGCAACCCAGCAATGTCCAGAGTGGAATTCTGTGCAGCCCACACCAATGCTTGATCTATAATCCTGGGTTAAATGCCCAGCACGGGGAGCTGTGCAGACCGCACTGGTTCATCCATATATAAACCCAGATTGTTGCAATGTTCGGTAACACTGTGTTAGATCACTGCCCAGTGTGGGGAAATTTGTGGCCAATGCTGGCAGTGACAGGATGTGTAACTCCCATCCATTCACAGCTTTATATCTCCATTGCGCCTTGACAAAGGGTGCTGTGGGTGTGAAAATCACTGAAAGTGAGAGATGTAAATTGAAACAGTTTCAATATCAGTAGTTCTGATTCAGGCGCATACCCCTCCAGTGTTTAAAGATGAAGCAACTGAGATAATGTTGAGTGAGGTTTTGTGGATGGTGCAAAGAAGTAAGAGGGAGTTGCTGATGTTATAGTGGTTGCACTATAAGTCTCCAAATAATCAGTTGGAATTAGAGAAACAAATATGCAGGGAGACTGAGGAGACTTGCAGGAGCAAAAAGGAGGGCTCAGGTTCAGGTAGCTGGAATCAATGGAATCTCTGGAGAGAAAAAGAATGACTAGAGAGAAAATAGGACGTCTTAAAATCCAAAGTGGGCATTCATGTGTAAAACCACAACAGACGGCGAGGTCCTCAATTTTCCCTCTGTGTTTACCATAAAGAAAGACATGAAGATCTTTGACCTTTGGGGGGGTGAGGGGTGGAAGGGAGGTTAGTTGTCATATCTTGGTACCGTTAATATCATAGTAGTGGTGCTGTTGGACATATTGGAATGCAAAAAATCAGATAAATCTCTTGGTCCTGACCATATATATCCAAGAGCACTGCAAGAGGCGAGAGAAGACAGTTCAGGGGCAAGGTCCAGGAAGACTGGGCAATAGCAAATGTTGTGCCCTTATTCAAGAAGGGCTGCAAAGAAAAACCTGGGAAGTATGCACCAGTAAGCTTCACATCTGTTTTCAGTAAACCACTTGAGAAGTTCTGAGAGATAAGGTGTGCATGCATTTGGAAAGACAGAGTTTAACTTGGAGCAGTCAGCATGGCTTTGTGCGTGGCAGATCATGCCTTACACATTTTGTTCGAGTTTTTTGAGGAAGTGACCAGAAAGGTTATCAAGGGCAGGGTGGTGGACATGTCTATACGGATTTCAGTCAGGCCTTTGATAAGGTTCCACATGGTAGGCCGCTCTGGAAGGTTAGATTGCATGGACTCCAAGGTAATCTGGCAAATTGGCGACACAATTAGCTTGACGTTATGAAGCCAATGGCTCTGGTGGAGGTATGCTTGTCAGACTGGAGACCTGTGACTAGTGGAGTGCCTCAGGGGTCGGTGCTGGGCCCATTGCTGTTTGTTATCTATATCAATGATCTGGACGATGGTGCACAACGATGGTGCAGGGTTAGTAAGTTTGCAGATGACACTAAAATAGGAGTGATCCAATGAGGAACATTACCAGAAATTGCAGCAATACTTGATCAGCAGCAGAAGTGGGCTGAGAAATAGCATGTGGAGTGTAACATAGATAAGGGTGACGTCATGCATTTTGGAAAGTCAAATCCAGGTAGGAGTTTAATGATGAATGAGAGGGCCTTAAGGAGTGTAGTGGAATATAGGACATTAGAGATCAGGTGCACGGTTGTCTGAAATTTGAATCACAGATACACAGGTCAGTGAAGAAGGCTGTTGGCACACTGGCCTTCATCAGGGCATTGAGTATAGAAGTTGGGACGTTATGTTGCAATTATACAGGATATTGGTAAGGCTGCAGTTGGAGTATGGTGTTCAGTTTTGTTCACCTTGCTCTAGAAAGAATATTATTGAACAAGGAAGAGCGTAGAAGAAATTTCAGAAATGTTTCCTGGGCTAAAGGGTTTAAGTTATGGGGAGAAATTGGACAGTTAGAACTTATTTCTTTACAGCCTAGGAAACTGAACGGCTTCTTATAGAAGTGTATATAGTTCGTGAGAAGATTTGTAGCTCGGGTGTTCATTGTTGTGGTTCTGTTCACCGAGCTGGAATTTGTGTTGCAGATGTTTCTGCGGACAGCTGGAACTGACAACTGGGAGCGGCAGATACAAACTACTATAAACGCTGGAGGAAACATCACAGAAGTGCTTCACATGAGGCTCCCAAGCACTGAGGATGTCACTTAGATATGGTCTCTCTAATGAGAGTTCTTTGGACTCTATTCTATCAATGTTACCACTTTAATTTCTTGAAAATGTAATTCTATTGAAAAGAGATTTTTAATATTATAATAACCCAATAACAACACAACTCAAATAACTGAACAAAATTCAACGCACGTACATGTACATACAAAACAAGTTAAAAACACTAAATGGACAGAAGAAAAACAAACATAAACAATAATTAACGAATAAATAGTACAGCTCAGCATAACAATACAATAACTCTCGTTCTTATATGCATTTTTATGTTCATAATTATTCCTTGCTGGATATTAGATTCATTAGACAATATCATCATGGCTATATAAAAGCCCTTCTTAATGTCACAGATAAACCTGCATTGTGGTATTCCAAAAAGGGTTGCCATGTCTTATATAAATCTCTGTTTTTTGATGCACCATACTGGTGAGAAAGTCCAAAGGGATATTCTCCATGAAGAACTTACGATGACACAACAGACCCGGGGTTTGCAGACATCCCACACAAACAGAACATGTTTCCTAACACAGAAAGTAAGGATATATTTTTTTCCCTCATGTGCATCTGTGTAAGGGACCATGGCAGGCCCAGGAAAAGAAAAACCGGGTCCATCTCCAATTCAGTCCCCAATACCTACTCTATCACAGCTACCACAGTGCTCCAATATATATGAAGCCTGCAGCAGGACAATAAGCAATGAGTAAGAGTGCCTGTAGTCATTCTGCATTTACGACAGGCTGAAGATAATCCCACTTCGCATTTTGAGAGACATTCTGGGGTCAGATAGACCCTATGAAGAATTTTCAAATGCGTGGAATGGGTCCTATTACAGATCAAAATCCTTTGAGCATTTTCACAAATATCCTCCAAGTCTCCGAAGTGTTCTGAACCCCCAACACTCTCTCGCAGGCATCACAAAGCTGCACAGTCTCGTCTGAGGGGACACACTCCAACTAGTGATAAAGAGTACTGACAGAGAGTGTATTCTCAGCAATAAGCATCCTCTTCTCTCTCTATCGGATCTGTAAGAATCTGGTAAAGCTGCATTTTTTTAAAAATCAAATCTCTGATCCGGAAAAAAAAACAGAAGAAATCTTCAGTAGGTAGTCCATACTTACGAGTTATTTGATCAAATGATGTCATTCTTTCTCCCTCAAATAACACGTGGTGGCTCAGTAGTTAGCACTGTGGCCTCACAGCACCAGGATCCAAAGATGTGCAGTTAGATGAATTGGCTATTGATAAATCACCCATAGTGTTCAGGGATATGTAGGTTGGAGCTTTAGTCTGGGTAAATATAGGATGGTAGGGGAATGGGTCTGGGTGGGTCGAAGTCGACTTGTTGGGCCCAAGGGCTTGTTTCCACACTGTAGGGATTCTATTAATTCTAAATCACTCAAGCAAGTTACACCCCTGGCTTCCCACAGTTTAAACATGGAATCCATTATCCCCGTTGACAACTCGGTATACCAATTGTAGGGCTAAGAAACATGGTTTTGGCTGTATTGCCCTCGATCTGACGCATTGTCATTCATGTTTTAACAGTATTCATAATTATTGGGTTATGGGAATACTCCACAATGTCATTTTTTCTAAGAAAAACAGACTAATAAGGGTTCACCTTCTCTGAGAGGGTTCAATATCTAACCATAGTGATGCTGAGTCCTCAGTGGCTCAGACACTAACATGGGATAATAAAGAGCTTAATTGATAGATTTTAATCTGGGAATCTACTCCCCACACTCTGTGGGGTTGTTGCAATTTGGTTAGCTTGATAAAGAGTCGCTTATGGTGCCAAATAAAAGAGCTAAACCAGCCATTAAATCTCCTAAATATCTGTCTGGGAAAGATCAAAGGAAGCATTCACATGCGGTATAGCAAATAAGGAAGGACATTCATTTGAAGAACAGCTATCCGACCTAGCCAGGATGTTGGAAGTGCCTCGCATCTTTGAAGGTCTTGTTTAATTTTGTCAAACAAATGGACATAGTTCACATTAAATAAATGATCAAAGATGGATGTAATGAATATACTGAAATAGGGAAACCACCCCCGTGACCATTTAAAAGGAAACCAGGATTTGCCTTCAACATCAGGTATTTCCCTGAGACCTCCCATAGGGATGGACACAAACTTTGTAAAATTAATCTTATAGCCCGAAAAGGTGATAAGCGAATTAATGCATTACATCACGTGAGCTGCCGAAACTGTGGGATTTGACAAAAACATAAGACCCTCATCTGCATACAACATAATCTTATGTTATGTCTATCTTACTTCTGGGGCAGGAATGTTGGGATAATATTCCCAATTGTGTAGGATGCCACCGAATCTAAGATTGTTGCAGGGATGGGAAAGAGATCAACCTCGTCTGCGGGTTAAAGGAGAAAATAAAATCCCTACTTGTGAGGGATATCTGCCTCCAGACATCCACCAGCTCTAGTTCTGCACACAAATCCACTAATTGCTTACATCATAACGAGGGTATTTGGGACATTTGGACACTCTGTCCACGTGGGTCCATAAGACAGTTGAAATCTCCTTCTACAATTATGTGCCATGATGCAAGATAACTTAATTTGGAAAATGCATCTACCAGGATTTAAGATTGTGCACGGGGTCAATAATCATTCAAAATACTGTATTACATCCCATGGTTCAAGACTTTGGGGATGATGATCCTCCCGTGAGTGTCGAATGCAATCTACAAATTTAAATGGAAGATTCTTCTTCACTGGGATGGCTTCTCCCCTACTCCCTGTGTTAAAAGACGAGAAAAAAAACCCGATCAAACCGCCCTGCTTTAACATCAAATGTTCCTTGCCATCAAGGTGCATCTCCTGCAATTGGACAGCATTCACCCTCTCTTTTTGAAGACTAGAAAGTGCATTTTTCCTCTTGACTGGCAGATGGTTCCCCTTAATGTTCCAGGTACAACATTTAAGCACATCATTATCCATAACTCATTGTAGCAACATTTCAACTCTCGAGTTGCACATCGAATTACACATCACTGATGATTAATGAAAAAAAAGACTCATTGAGCCTAAAAACGGTACCACCTAAAATACTAGAACTAAAAAGCTCTCAAAACTTTCCAAAGCTAAACACATAATAAAAAAAAATGAAATAAAATCCAAAATGCCAATCACACTTGATTGGGGAATTTAGCACCTACTGGGGACGCTTACATATCTCAAAACTTTATCTTGTGCCCTCTACTAATATGGAATCCTGGAAATTAACAACAAAAATCGGGCTTGAACTGCCCTTTGGTTGGCACTTAGTCATCACAACTAGCTTTGTAACACCCTCCAGCTTGAGCTGCACCCCAGACACAAGCAAAGAAAGAGAAAAAGAGTAGTAATACTAACGAAGAAGTTAAAAGTGAGTACTCAACCCAGTCCCGGCTATAATTTAATACTGGTTAATACCAGAAAAATCCAACAAAATCTCTTTAGGAGAAACATGATTATCTAAATATCCAGCTTACATTAAAATGTCCATAAAGTTTTTGCTTTCTCTGGAGAGTCAGACGAGTTCGTGGATCCATTGAAATCAATACAGAGCACCGCTGGATACCGTAAGGAATACTGAATCCAGAGTTCCCTTACTCTTCTCTTGATCTCATCAAAAGATTTTCTTTCCTGAATCACCGCCGCTAAAATGTCCTGAAAAAAACGTAATCCTGGAGCTCTGTGAATTAAACCCATCAGATCTTTCCCCGGGTTCTGAAAGCTTCCATCAGCCTTTGTTTGTCCCCACAACTATGTAACTGCGCAAGGACAGGTTGAAAGCGTTGGTCTGAGTCTGACTACCGCGCCGTAACCCGATGAATTGTCTCAGTCTTCACCCGACCCTCCTCAGTGTCGAAGTGAAGGATCACTGCAGCCAGTTCTTGAAAAAAACTCACCGGCTGACCACCTTTTGTCTACTCCAGCAAACCGACAATGTGAATATTTCATCATCCTACCCCTGTTCTCGAGCTCGTCATCTTGTTCAGTTAAGGTGCAGACCTGTTTTTCAAGGGCAAGGATCCTCTCCCGAGAGGAATCGATCACCGTCTCTGTCACTGCAGTTCGGCCCTTGGCATCGTCTGTTCTGTTTCCAAGGCTGTCAAGTTGCTGCTCATGTTTTGGGAGCACGGCTGAGAGCGGCTCCAGCCACGGCTGAACGATTCTTCAATCATGGCTTCAATCATTTCGCGTAACTTGGTGAACTCAGTGACCAAGGCCTGGTGAGTAACTGGGTCCATGGAACGAGCAGAGGGGTTGCAGCTACAGCCTCAGGCATGCTCGATGCTTTTGACGGTTGCACCGCTTGTTGGGACTTACTCGATCCTTTCCCGTGTTTTGTCATTTCCCTTTGATAAAACGGGATTAGTAAAGACTCTATCGCTCTTTTAGTGTTGAAGTTTAAGTAAATGGCTGGGATGGGGTGGGTTGAAGAATCACTTTGCCCGTGTGTTGATGCAGAGCCCAGCAAAGCAGACCTTCTGGATCGCCACCATTTTGTATTCCCCCATAACATTTTATCGATATTATCATTTCATTTTGCATTATATTCCTGCAGGTTCTGAAGTCGTGTTATTTGATACCACTGTCTACATTTCCCCCCACACTGCACATTGCTGCCCATTCCTCGATAACCCTTGACTGTGTTGTTATTTATGAACCTTCCGTCTGTGCCTCAAAAGAAAAATCCAATCTCTCTGCCTCCATTGCTCCGTGGGAAAGGTGTTCCAAAGACGCACAGCACTTTGAGAAAACAATTATAAACATTATGATCTGAGTGTGAGATTAGTTTTTTGTGTCTCCTTATTTGAGAAAAGATATGATTACATTGGAAGCAATTCAGAGATATTTCATTTCACGTATTCCTGGGGTGAACGGCTGATATTATAAAGGCTTTAAAAGGTTACTCTTAGAATGAGAGAAAAAAAAACCTACGAGACCTTGAGGAGAGTGGATCAGGTATATACCCACTGGTGTTTGTATCGTCCAAATTTGTTGTCATTGTCATAGAACCTCTACAGTGTGGAGGCAGGACATTTCGTCCATTAAGTCCACACTGACCAATCAGCAAACAGAATCTCACCTGGACGTGCCCCCCAATCTTATCGATGTAACCCTGCATTTCCCATAGCTTACCCACCTAACCTCCGCATCCCTGGGCACTATGGATAATCCACTTTAAACTGCACATCTTTGGACTGTGGCAGGAAACTGGAGCACTGGGAGGAAACCCACACAGGCATAAGGAGAATGTTCCACCTCCACATAGAGGGTCGCCCGAGGTTGGAATTGAACCCAGTTCCTTGATATGTGAGGCAGCAGTGCCACCCACAGATCCACCATATTCCTCCGTTAGTTCTGTTAGTAACTTGTGACTGACTAAAGAAATCTGCCTGACTTGTTCTTGTTACTGAACCTAACCCAGTCTGAGACCATTATCATCGGCCATATCACCAACCTGGTTACATTTAAAGTTTGTTGTGAGCAGTGAGGAGTGGGACTAGAAAAGGAAAGAGTGACACCCTCCATCCTCAGTCACAACTGGAGTGAGAAGAAATTCACAAAGTGGGAATGCATTCACGTGGGAATCCTCTTTCCCAGAGGTTTGGGATGGCTGAATCTTTGTATTATATCGAGGCTGGCTTTGGCTGATGTTGCATCGACAGGTGAATCAGGGATAATGGTGCGTGGAGAGGTAAGTGCAGCTGGGAACACAATGAGATGAGTCATGGCATACTTTACTGGTGGAGTAGTGTCAAAGGGCCGAATGGCCCCCTCGTGTCTCTTAGTCCTATGTTCTCATGTTCCATTCGGTCCTTCGGATCTGCTATATAGCGGCAGATCGAGGCCACTCCGATGGTTAGGTGCAGTTTTCGAAATGGACTTGGAAAACCGAGGCTGGGTCAGGGAGTGACACTCACCCCCAATCCCTGTTTCCAGGCTTCTCCACGCGACAACGTCTGCGCCAGATGTGGGTCGTATTACAGAACCAGATTTACTGTGAATATAGCCCCCATACTTCACTCAGGGTTAATTCAAACTAATCCTCTGCTCACCCGAATGTAGTATTACACAACACAACTTCTGGGATAATAACCAGTTACTTTGCAAAAGCATAACATGTGAAATTAAAAAGTAGGAACAAGAGTAGGCTATTCGGCCCCTCAAGCTTGCCTTGTCATTTAATAAGAACATGGCTGATCTACTCTAGTCCTCGACTCCACTTTCTTGACGACTCCTTGTATCCCTCCACACCCCTCTGGGTCAGGGAATTCCAGACATTCACTACCTTCTGAGAGAAGGCATCACTTTGCAACTAAGACTGAAATCGATGTTCCATATTCGGTATCTATGTCCTCGAGTTCGAGACTCCACCCAGGAATGGTAACAACTTCTCAACATCTACCACGTCAACCCCTCGCTGTGTCTTGTATGTTTCAGCAGAACCACTCCTCATTCATTTAAACCCCAATGAATAATCGCCTCACCATTTTAGAGATTCTCAATAACACAAACCTTTCATACCAGGAACCCGTCTTTTGAACCAACCTAGTTACTTGCTGCATCAGCATGCTGACTTTATGTTTCATACACAGGAACACTCCAATCTCTTTGTACTGCTCCTTTTCTGAAAGTCCTCTCCATTAAATAACAGCCTGTCTTTTGATTCTCAGTGTCATCCACAAACTCGGATGTATGTTGCACTCAACTCCCTCCTTCTGTCTCTCAGTATAGATTGTAAAGAACTGATGCCATCGGACTCATAGCTGTGGTACTCCAGCAGATACAACTATATCATGAAGATTCATTAATCCTGACTCTCCGATTTCTATGTGCTAACCAATCATCATCCCATATTAATACATTATCCATCATCCTACGAGCTTCTGTCTTGTGGAAGAACTTTTATTTTGTAATACCTTGTGGAAAAACTCTGGAAAGCCTGGTGTCTACCAGATCCCCTTTATCAAGTCCGCTTGTTACATTCTCAGTCCTCTCCAGAAATACGTTGCATAATTTTACAGGTCAAAGTATAATTTACCTTTCATAACACCACTCGGACCCTGCATGAAGCTTTTCTAAATGTAGATGCTGGCCGAATTTTCCAAATTAAGCTCGTCCCACCTGCTTTCATTTGGCCCTTATGCGTCTAACTGTCCCATTCATATGTTTGTCCAAATGAGTTTTAAATGTTGTAGCTGTACTGGCATCTAACACTCTTCCTCTGACAGCTTATTCCATACCCAACTAACCTCTGTGTAAAAAAAGTTGCCCCTGCGTTCCTTTTAAATCTTTCCTCTTTCACCTTTAACCCATGCCTTCTATGGCTGTACTCCCCATGCCGTTGGAAAGATCTTGGCTATTCACCCTATCCATGTATCTCATGATTTTACCACCCAACCTCCCACACTCCATCTGATACTAACTTCAAGATCAAGCATTTAAAGATAAGCACTGCAAATTTGAAACAATATTAAACATGACAGGTAAACAATACTCAGCCCAAACTTCGTATGGTGATTTGTTTTTTTCTCCATATTACATCACTAAGGCTACATGAAATGCTTATTAGTGCCAATAAGACGTCAAGCACCTCGATTCCTTTGTCTAACGGGGGCGATGATCTCGACAGTGAAAACGTATCTATGGCCAGATCTAGATAATGCCACATAGTCAGCATTCTCCCTCTTGGCCTTCCTACGTCTGGTTGTGTCTTCTTTACCTTGCACTCAATAGAGAGAACCCCTTTCCCCCCATTCACACCTTAATTTAAACACATTTTACGTCATCCACTCGTTCACCCGTGCTAAAAGCCGGTTTATCTTTGCCACACCCTCTTTTCCCTGCCACCCATTCTCCACATCTGACAATGGATTAAGAATCCCATTTTCCAATTCTTTTCAGTAGTGAAGAAGTGTCACATTTGGCTTAAAATGCTAACGCTTTTTCTCTGTCTCCGCAGATGCTGACAGACCTGCTGAGTTTCTCCAGAATGAATAGGCACAGAACAAAATTTCAACTAAACAAATAATGATGGATACTGTAAATAAAAATGCAAAAATTGCTTGAGAAACTGGGAGCTTTGTAAACGGTCACTGGACCTGAAAGTTTAACTCTGCATTCAATGCAGAAGATGCTGCAACATTTTCAGTAGTTTGTTCAGCAATTTCTATTTTTGGAAAATTTCCAAAGAAAGAGGTCAAAGGTGCTCAAACATCCTGTCTAGCATGGCGTTCCATATACTGGGAACTGAACAATAATGCATGACCCTTACTGCCCCATTCAAATCCCCCTGAAATGAAGGTGAATGCACCATTTATCTGCCTACCTGCTTTCTACTCCTGCAATATTACTTTCACTGACTGGTGTACAGGATGATACAGATCATTTTCAATGTTACAGCTCCTCACTTGCTGGGTCTATATACTCTGGTCAGCGTGCCTATGTCATTCCAACTATTGAGTTCTGACTTCAGAACTCATAGCCAGACATGGACTCGGAGGGCTGCGCAGAAATAAAACAAAAATGCAGCTAAAGTTTCTTTATAGATCAACATTTTTCAACCACTCCCTTTGCAAATGATAGGCTTCCATTCTATTGTTCCCATCAAAGTGCACAACATCTCATCTCTCCCATTGCTCTCCATCGACCACGTATTTGCCCAGTCTCTCCTCTTGTCTCAATCACCTTGGAGTTTTTTTATTGCATCCTCCTCATCCACTCGCAAACTGATATCGTTTTGTACTGTCAGCAGACTTGGGAATATTGCATTTGAGCCCCTCAATCAAAGACATGATGTGTATTGAGAATATCTGGATGTCAAATCTCGATTCTTGTTATATTCTCTAAGCCTTCCATTAACAAAAAACATGGTTTTATTCTTACTCACTGTTTCCTGCCAGCTCTCGCATTCTAAAATAATGACCATATATTAGCCCCAGTCCCACAGAATTTGATTTTGCACAAAAGGCTAGGGGCTTTCTCAAAAATCTTGCTGAGATTCCAATCGTATTGCATTGATATCTTCTCCATAATTTTGCTAAAAGCCACTTTCCCAAATATAATTCCCATTTCATAAATCTCTGTTGACTTTATCTATGACCATTAATTTCAGTCCACTATTTTTCTCGAAAACTCTTCAGTTGCTAATTTAGTTGCTATTCCCTTTTTCTGACCAGACTAAAGTTCTCTAGCATTTCTAGGAAGTTTTTTTTAAATTTTTTTCTCTGTGAAGGCACATCTAAAGTATTTATTCCATAGTTCTGCTATTTCCCTTTCCTCAATTATCTGGTATCAGACTGTAAGAAAGCTGAAACTTTTTCTCTTAATTTTGCCATTGACATATTTTCGGAACATATTACAAGTTCACTCTTATATACCTTGATATTATATTCTTCAGAAACCCATCAATTCCTATCTTAAGCCACTCAACGATGACCTCCCACATCCATACAATAACAGAAGCACAGTCTCTGTTCCATCAGAAGTACAGCACGGTCTACATTAGGCCCACTTTCCAACACAAGAACGTAGCTGTGAATTTTCTGACATTTCAAATGCACGACCATGTGTTTTCTAATGGTTTTGAGGTTACCATGACAACTTCCCTCTCAAGAAGTGCATTCCGGACCCCAACACACTCTGGGTGAAAAACAGTCCTCAAATCCTCACTAAATCTTAAATCCTTCACTTTAAAAGTGGGGCCATTTGACTAAAAGGAACAGCTGCTGTCTATCCACCCTGTCCATGTCCCTCCTAATCTTATCCTTCTGATGCACGGACCCCTCAGCCTTCTCTGCTCCAACGTAAACAACCCGATCTTATCCAGCCTCTCTCCATAGCTGATATGCTGCATCACAGGGAACATCCTGGTGAATCTCCTCTGCACCCGCTCCAGTACAATGACATCCTTCCTGTCATGTGGTTCCCATAACGAGCTTTCGAAGCGCTGCTTCTTCACCAGGTCGTTGTGCGCTTTGATGAAGTGCCTCGAAAGCTAGTGCCGCCGAGTAAACCTTTTGGAATCTAACCTGGTGTTATGCAATTTTTAGCTTTGTCCACCCCAGTCCAACACCAACACCTCCGAATCAGAATTAATAAGAGACACAGCACTGATCCCTGTGGCACACCATTAGACATGAGCCTTCAATCACACAAACAGCCTTCTTCCACTACCCTCTGTCTCCTACCACTAAAGTTGATTTGGGTGCAACTTGGCAAATCACTAATGAGTCCTACCTGTTCCCTGGTTATTCTGTTCCACTGGATACACTTGGAGAATATCTGGAGATTCTCCCTAATCTTGCCTGTCAGTAGGTTTCCATGCCCCTGTGTTAGTCAGTCTCCTCCAAGTGATGAATTTCCTCCTTATTGCAGCCTTAACTGGCCAGTCCCAGATCCTGCCATTATTTGCCTTCAATGTGGAATAGACAGCGAGGGAAGTGTTCTGTTCATTTCCAAGTTGTCATATGTTTTTTTTCGAATTTTCTCAATTTCACTGTGACCCACCTCTCATTCTTTGAAGCTCAAGCGAACACAGGCCGAGTTTCCTCATCAGGCAATCTCACCATCTGAGGGATTAGTCTGGAGAATGTCCATTGCACAATCTCTGTAGTCAGTATATTCTTTCTGAGATTCGGTCACCAAAACTGTACACAATACTCCAGGTACTGTCCCACCAACACGCTGTGAAACTGCTTCAACATGTCTTTCCATCAATGTTCTGACTCTCTTAAATGAAGGCGAACCAAACTTTAACTTTCCACTTACATGTATTCCTCCAAATTCCCTTCACATTCATTGCATTTACGAACTCACTGAGATCTTATAGAAACCCTTCCGAAAATCCAGTAAATATGACCTCTACTGTTTCCCCATTATCTAAGCTGTAAGAAACAACTTCAACCAATTCTGAAGTTTATCAAGTATGATTTCTCTATCAGAAATGTATTCTTTCCATTGTTGCTGTTAATTGCCAGATATCAAAAGTGTCATCCTGTGCAATAGATTCTATAAGTTTCCCTATAGATGTCAAGTTTGTTCGTCTGCAGTTCTTCACACTATGTCTGTTTCCCTTTGTAGCTGTTTGGATCCCTTCCATTCATCAATAGTGCTTGGATCGCGTTTATCCACAATAATTTCCGGTCTCTGCAGAATGTACAGGAAAATAAAACAAAGTCATCGACAGTGCAATTAACACGGCTATTGATGATTTATTTCTGACATTTTGATGGGAAGTACATCTGTTTCGTCAGACCTAGCAATGCTCAATCCAGCTCCATGTTCAAGTACTACCTTGTTACTGACATGAATTGACTCTATGTCTTTAGCTGCAGAAGTCCGATATGATCACTTGGTATTACTGGGGGATTTTCTGGATCTCCCTCCATGAAGACAGATGTAAAGTAACTGGTTCTTTCCATGACCATTTCCCTGTTCTCCACAATGACCTCTCCTCTCCCGATTACAAATTTCCAGATTTGACCTTGCTTTTATTTTGTTTCATTTGAAATATAGGTCATAGACTGATGCAGCCGTTGTGTTCCTTATCAGTTTCATGGCCTTCCTTTCCAGATCGTTAATTTCTGAGTATTCTCAGCTTTCCAGAATATCTGGAATTATTCTAAAGTTACTTCCTATGATTGATATATTTTATAATTTGTTATGTTAACCATCACTGAGTCACTTTCTCACGCATTCGTGTTTGTACCTGAAATAAATAGACGTATTTTTCAGACTTTGCAATATTTCTAAAAACTGGTCCTGGCCAGATACATTCAGGAACACTGCAGGAGGACAGGTTGACAGAGAAGAAATTGTTGGAGCACTGCTTGCCTCTTTTCCATCATTGCTGGCCAACGAGTGAGGCCCTGGACGACTGGATGATAGTGTATGCTGAGCCCATATTCAAGAAAGGCTACAATAATAAACCTGGGAACTAAAGACCAGTAAACCTAAAATCTAGTGGATAGGTTACTTTCGAAGACTTAGAGAGATTGGATATAGCTGCGTTTGGAAATACAGGGTGTGATTTGGAGTAATTTAGAATTGTTCTGGAAAAGCACAGCAGGTCAGGCAGCATCCGAGGAGCAGGAAAATCGATGCTTCGGCAAAAGCCCTTCATCAAATTCAGCACGGCTTTGTGCATGGGAGATCATGACTTGTAAATGTGTTGGAGTTCTTTGAAGAAGTGAACAGCAACGTTGTGGATGTCCGGGTGGTATACGTAGTCTATATGGATTCCAGTAAGGCCTTCAGTAAGGTTCCACATGGTACGCTGTTTTGGAAGGTTAGATCACGTGGAATTGAGGGGGAGCTGGCGACTTAGGTACAAATTGCCTTGATGGTAGGAGGCAGAGAGTAATACTGGCAGAATGCTGGTCAGACTGGAGGCCTGTGACTAGTGGAATGCCTCAGGGGTTGGTGCTGGGACCACTGCATATTACGTATATCTATGATTTTGATAAGAATGTACAGACATGGTTTGTAAATTTGAAGATGACACTAAAACAGGCGGCATCCATTTCAGAAATTACAGCAGTACTTTGATCAGCTGGGGAAGTCGGCTGAGAATTTGCAAATGGCTTTTAATATTGATCAGTGCAAGTTCTTGCATTTTAGTAAGTCAAATCAAGGTTGGAGTTTCATGATGAATGGTTGGGACATAAGGAGTGTAGTGGAACAGAGGGACCTTGGGATTCAGCTGGAAGTTGGTTCAGAGGTAGACAGTGCAGTGAAGAAAGCTTTTGGCACAGTGGCCTTAATCAGTGTATATCACTGAGTATCAAAATTAATGAGTTACGTTGCAGTTATACAGGATGCTGCTGAGGCCATATTGGTAGCGTTACGTTCAGTTTTGTTCACTTTGCTATAGGAAGGATGTTATTAAACTGGAAAGAATGCAGAAAAAAAATATAAGGATGTTTCCAAGGACTCAATGGACTGGGGAGAGGTTGGACAAACTAGGACTTTTTACTTATGTGTGTGTGACACTGAGGGAGGATCATATTGAAGTCTGTAAGATCATGGCAGGCATGAATAGAGTGAATGTGCCCAGAATTTTTTCCCCAGGGTTGGGCAATCACAAACAAGAGAGTGTCAGTTTAAGGTCAGAGGAGAACGAATAAAAGGGAACCTGAGGAACAATCTTTTTACACACAGGGGCTGGTACGCATATGGAATGAGCTGCCAGGGGAAGTGATTGAGGCGGTTACATTAACAACCTTTAAAAGGCATTTGGATAAATCCACGGATAGGAAAGGATTAGAAGCAAACTGGGCAATGACAGGGAAATGGGATTAGTGTGGATCGAAATTTTGGTCGGAATAGATAGTTTGGGCTGAAGGGCCTGTCTCCGTGCTGTCGGACTCTATGACTCTAACAACCATTGCTTGTCTCCCACTGAATGTTGTATTGTACTTTCCCAAATCACTGGAACTATCTTGAGCCTTTAGCCTCCAGGCTTCCATGATGTTAAACTAGAAAGTTCAAGCATTCTATATTGTACGCAGACGCCTTGTAAAATGCACCTTATTAATGTTATTATTCCTTAAAAGCTGCTTCAGTACAAGGTTATTAATTCGTCATTCTGACCACACAATACCAAATCCAAAATAACCTTCTTTCTAATTTGCTTCACAACATACTCTTCAACCTATCTCATATACATTTACGGAATTTATTTTTCACAACATGAGCAGTCACTTAGTTAATACAGTTCATATGCAACTTGAGACAATCCAATAAGATTGCAGTATCCACAATACTTGCCTATCTAATTTCCGAAGCATATGATGCTAAGATTTTCTGCTAGCTTTTGGTTTTGATATATAACATACCAATATTTGCTACTCCTTGTTATTTGTAAGCTCTACATAAACTGATTCTGTGGAAGCTGAGGGAAA
The DNA here is from genome assembly GCF_020745735.1 of Hemiscyllium ocellatum. NCBI lineage: Eukaryota > Metazoa > Chordata > Chondrichthyes > Orectolobiformes > Hemiscylliidae > Hemiscyllium > Hemiscyllium ocellatum. The sequence continues at coordinate 56,984 of NW_026868049.1, read as the reverse complement.
GGTCTGTGTCATTATTAGTGACAGATTTGGACAAGACATTCGGGGAGACTCACCTCGACGCTGAGATGATCTGAAGAAATGTCCTGCAATACAGGATAAGCATAGATATCCTCCCCACTCTGTCAGGATAAGAGTTACCGTATACTCTCTGCTCACTCACACTCACCGTATATCTGTTATAGCACCTACTTCCGAACAAGGTTCACGCTCTCTTTCCAGGTAAGGCTCAGGCACTACCACTCTCACTACTGAATTCAGTAACTTTCTTCTTCACTTTCTCTGTCACCTACGCAATACCCCCCGCCTCCACACACACACTAATAATGCTATTTGGATTCAAAGCTGTCGACTGACTCATTCCAGACACCTCACAATTCTCCCAACTACACCAGCACGACCAACAGGGTAACCCATTCCCAATCTCTCTCCCACCCTCCCTTTCTCCCATTCCAGGAGGAAGAGCCTGGAGTAGGACAGAAAGGCAAAGGGTGGTGGAGTTCCCGATATCCATTCCCTCACCTCCTCCCCTTACCATGTGGGTAGGACACTGGTACAAGCCAAAGTGGACTGGGACGCCTCGTGTGGAAATTCTGAAACATCCACGTCCCACTGACCGATTAAGGAGCAATGTTCAGTGAAAGACAATTCTCACTTTAAACCCACTGGCAGTTCCAACGACAGTCCTTTCACATCCAAAAAAAGACACTGATACCTCACTGCACAGAGACACAGACACATTAATAAACAGAAGTATTGGTAAACACCCCAATATACAAACACACACAATATTTATAGGGAGATAGGCATACACACAGGTAGAAACACACAGAGACATATCCAGTCACATACAAATAGACACAAACACAGTTAACATAGAACATAGAAGAGTACAGCACAGAACAGGCCCTTCAGCCCACGATGTTGTGGAGACCACTGATCCTCATGTATGCACCCTCAACTTTCTGTGAACATATGCATGTCCAGTCGTCTCTTAAATCTCCCCAATGACCTTTTTTCACAACTGCTACTGGCAACGCATTCCATGCTCTCACAATTCTCTGTGTAAAGAACCTGCCTCTGACATTGCCTCGATGCTTTCCTCCAACCAGCTTAAAATTATGACCGCTCGTGTTCGTCATTTCTGCCCTGGGAAATAGTCTCTGGCTATCAACTCTATCTATGCCTCTCATTATCTTGAGTACCTCAATTAGGTCCCCTCCCCTCCTCCATTCTCCAATGAAAAAAGTCCGAGCTCAGTCAACCTCTCTTCACAAGATAGGCCCTCCAGTCCAAGCAACATCTTGGTAACTCTCCTCTGAAACCTGTCAAAAGCATCCACATCTTTCCTATAATGAGGCGACCAGAACTGATTAAGAAACACATAGGCTGATACACAGACAGACATACGTACACACAAACACACAGATAACAAGCACATAGACATGTGTGTATATATATAAATATATATCTATATATACACACACACATACATATATATACACATACATATATATATACACACACGCACGCACGCACACACAAACACACACACACACACACAGGCACATACACACATACAGACGCGCACACACTAGCACACACAGACAGATACACAGAGGAATAGAAACAAGTGTCATTAAGATGCAAATCGATATGCTTCAGATTTGTAAGGGAATCAAGGATTCTAGGGAGAAGGCAGAAGAATGAGGTTGAGGGACATATAAGAAATTATTTAACGGAACTTTACACACGATGGGCCGAATGGCCTCATTCTGCTCCTTGCTTTAATATTCTTGTGGTGTTGTGCTATCAGGTATTCTCTTTCTGAGACAGCAACAGAGGCTGGGTTTGATACATATTTGATTGGAAAGGGGCAGCGGGAATGTGGGGCAGGTTTGAAGTCCAGAATACTTCCTGTTTATTCCTAATTATTGTGTCCTTATGTCTGAAAAGAAGTGGTGATTTAATGTTAGGTTAACACTGTTTAAAATAACGGGTGCCACAATGAAATAAGGACGTCCCTTTCACTTTAGTGTTGTGCTATCTGTGGTGTCCTCATCCTCAGGGAGCAGTGAAGACTCGGTTATTGAAGATATTCAACACTGAGCTTGACTGATCTTTGCTGGACAGGAGAGTCAATGTTTATTGGGAACAGACAGGAGAAGGACAATCGGATTAGTTATGAGCATTCTGAATGGTGCAGCCAAAAGGCCAACTGCTGCCCCTACCCCATGCGCTGTGCCATCAATCCCTCCTCGAGGCTGTTACAGAGATGTACTGCTGCCCCTACCCCATGTTTTGTTCCTTCAATCCTCCCCTCAAGGTTATCACAGAGATATACTGCAGCACCTATCCCATGTGTTGTTCTCTCAATCACCCCAAGGCTCTTACAGAGATATGCTGCTTCCCCTTCCCAATGTGTTGTTCCCTTATCCAGCCCTCGAAGCTGTTGCAGAGATATACTGTTGCACCTACCCCATGTGTTCTCGCTCGATGCTGTTACAAGGTAGGGGACCAGCCCTTTCAATCAGGCGGGATCGTTATAATGAAACGGTAGAAGACCATTCTTCCCCTCGAAGGAGTTACACGGGAATAGAGAATGAAGTAACTCCGCTCGTTGAGTACATTACACAGCCCAGGAGGAGACCATTCAAACCACCTTAGGTGCTACGCAGGAACAGGGAAGCTGTGGCTAACGGGAAATAGAGAGTCGAGATATATGTTTATTTTCAGGTTGCAAAGCTGTAACTTGGTGTAGAGATCACTGTGGGATCATCAAATAATCTGTATCAAAGTTCTGGACGAAGTGAACTGAATGGCGTGAAGCTAAATTCGCGCATCACCACGATAATCATTCAATATGTCATCAAATGGAGGTACTGAGTCTGCAATGTGATACAGACAAGGAAGGTTAGTAAGCAAACCTTCAGCAGAAAGAACATAAGGTAAGTTGTCTATTGTGGCAGGAAGGATAAAACAATGGCGAGCAATTTAAATGGAGAGAGATTGCAGAACTCTGTTATACAGGCCGTTTCCATGTTCCTGAGACATGAATCATATGAAGTCAGTCTGCAGATGCAGTAAATGATTTGGAATGGCGCTGTTATTAACAAAGGGTATCAGGTTTAATGAGGAATGTTTTACTGCATCCGAATGGGGCATTGCTGAGACTACATCGGATACACTGTGTGCAGATTTGATCGCCTAAACGTAAAAAAAATATATTTCTTTCAGAAGATTTTCATTGATGTTTCCCTTCACACATTCCTGGAAGGAAGGCCTTTTGTTATGGGGTATTATCAGTTTTGATCTGAGATTAGAACTCTTCATGAACCATACATGACTTTCTGAAAGTTGTTTTAACTGGATGCATGTTTCCTCTTGATAAGGAGTTTAAGTCTAGAGAATAATTTTAAGAATAAGATGCATTGATATCAACACACGTATTATATTTGTATTATATTTACAAATCACACAGACGCATATAAACATGTCATCAGATGATAAAGCAGGGACTTTTGTTTCTAATGAAAGGCACTGTGGACAACAACAGCGATGACGCACCTTCATTTTGTCCATTATCATCCATTCCAGAGAATGCTCCAGGAGAGCACACATGGCCCAGTTTGATGTTCAGTTGACGTTATTGTATGGTTCAACATATAGAGGGAGAAAACTGTTCCCTGCCTGAGAAGCAGCAGCTGATTGATCCCTCTCTCTTACTTTGTCCACCGGATAGCAAAATGTGAGACCATAAAATCCCTGAGTTATCTTCACCACTTGTGAAGGATTCCTGGTGAGGTCTCATTGGAATCTCTCCACTGCTGGAAGCAAACGGAGTTCAGCCAAATCCAACTGTTCCACATATAAATCCCATTCCCAGCAGCTTGTGTGAGCAGAATAATTTCAAAGGCAAAAAACATTTGGGACACTCTTTCTTTTACCATTTATTGTGAGTTCAACTTCTTGCATCTCGCATTTTTCTCAAAAAATGACCCAGTCTGAGTCCTATACAATTGGTCATAACACTAAACTGGCTACATTTAAAATTTGTTGTAGCCAGTGGAGGAATGGGACTGGAAAAGGACACAGTGACCCTCAAGAATTTGTTGGAACACAAATGAAAAATACTTATTGGACTGTTCAAGTGGGAATTCCCTTTACCAAACATTTGTGGGGCCTGGATGTTTGCATTTTTTTCAAAGTTGTGCTGTATTCAAACATTTGACAGACACGTGCATGTAGGAAAATTATATGTAGACAGAAAAGTGCTGTTGAAACCACAATCAGAGCAGCTACGATCTTAGTGCCTTGTGGTGCAGTGACAGCGTGTCTAATGACCCAATCCTGCTCCTCAGTCCTATATTCCTATGTTCAATTCAGCCCCTCAAACTCCTGCACTTTTACTGATGGGGGAACCTTGCTCCAAATACCTGGTCCACAGTAACACAGGATCTCATTCATTCCCTCACCGCTGTCACACATAGTTTGGTGTGGGTTGGAATATGTTACTTCAAAACCCCGCCTGGGTTCGAAAGACAACTCTGGTCGCTTTACAGAGTGTCTCCTCTCTGCAACTTGGCTTCATTAGTTGGTCACGGTATAGACCCAGATTCACTGTGAATTCAGCCCCCAGACCTCACGAAGTGATGACTCATAAAGTACTTTGCTCTCTCTGATTGGAACATTTAATAACAGAACATGCAGGAAAGTTATGAACATTAACTCTGTAATTAGAGAATATGAGAACATAAGGAACAGGATCAGGTAGTTCGGATAATCAAAACATTGTATACGATCATGGCCGATCTACTGTTGATATTAACTCATCTTTCATGTCCAATTCTTCACACCCCCTCAGCTCTCTGACAGGTCAAAAATCCATCTACCACCTTTTTTAATACTTTCAGTGATGTAGCTCCCCTAGCTGTCGAGACAAGATAATTTCTGACATTCACTACCCTCTGTGAGAGGAAAACATTCCCCACACAGACACCGTCACCTATTGATATGAACAAGAGGGGAGCATAGGGGCTCGGCAAAGAGTGAATAGCTTTGATATCAACGCAGTATTTCACTGCGAATGTCATCGGAAGTGCCATATTATTTGGGCTTAATGGGAATCAGGTGTCCCCTCTCCACTGGCTGGGGCCTTTCAGAGCACAAAGGAAGATGCCTGTGGGTGGGAGCCGAAACTCTTCTCAGTCCCGGGACATCTCTTCAGGAGATCCTCAGGGTAGCTTCCTCAGCACAAACATCTTCAGCTGCTTCATCAAAGTCTTTCCCCATCATAAGACCGGAGGTGGGGATGCTCACTGAGGGTTACACAATGTTCAGAACATTTTGTCTCCCATCAGCTCCTGATGCCGGACAGCATTCAGGCCTGTGCTGTTAAAGTGTCGGTCACATTCATGTAACAGTGCCGTCCGACACAGTTAAAAGAGGGGCTCATTCAACATCTCACGCTGGTTACATACAGAAATGTGGAAGCCATTCAGCCCATCAAAACTATTGAACAAGGAGAGGGACAGCCCATTCAATATTCCTGCTTGTTCCACAGGAAGAGAAGGGGTCTGGTCAGTGCATCGAACTGTTAAACAGGATCACGTAGGGTCCAATCAACCCGTTGAACCTGTTCCATGGGACCTGGAGGAGGCCATTCAGCCCCACGAGATGGTTATACATGAACAGGAGGGTGTCATTGATGCTCCAATACGACAAACAAATAGAGCAGAGACTGCACTCATGGATGGCTCTACGAGGTTCCTCATGGGTCAATTGCCGGTGGAAAGTCTGCTACTTTAACGTGGTTTGCTGGCAGTGAGGAGGGAAGCCAGATTTTTGTATCAACTCTCAAAGAGGCATCTTCCATCTCTGAGTAGACAGACCCATGTTCTCCATGGAGGTCAGAAGATGATGGGAATAGTTAACTTCTTTAGAATGAACGCATTGTGGCTGCTGTCAGGATTTTGGATAACGTCATGTTCAGTGTCGGATCACAAACCAAATGCACTATAATCAAAGTCTCTCTGTCTCTCTGTCTCTCTCTCTCTCTCCCTCTGCCTCTGTCTCTCTCTCTCTCTCTCTCTCAATATAGGGAGTGGGGGTTGGGTGAGGACAACATCCTCAGAGGCTCTTGTAACCCGAGTAAAACAAGCCATGAATTTTATCACCATATCAATGTCTGTTTAGAACATCATGAGAGACTGTCCATTCTCCTTAAGTTTCAATTCAATCATCTTTCATTCGCTCACTGCGCTAAAGATTAATCTTCATTCAGCCCTCATTTAACCACCATCCCAGGGATTAGTCTGGTGAAAAACCTTTGCACTCTCTCTGTGGCAGGGTGAGTATTTCTTAGAAAGGAAAGAAAATCTGTCCACAATGTCCCAAAGACTGCCTCAACAACACTCTCAGGTTTGGTCACAATAGTTCCTTTTCCTCACTGAGACATCTCCATTTCTTTCCTGTGGCGTAAAAAGCCTTTCCTTCTCGCTACACTGCGACTGACGTGGAATTTAAAAGCTCCTTACATCTATATGGGAGCATCAACACAGCCAACACCAGAGGTGCTTCGGGAGATGAACATCACACTCAGGGAAAGACTAAGAAAGAATGCACTTGAAATAAGGAATGGTCACCCACCTGAATGGAAATGAGCTGTAGGAATATGGTAAACAGGCAGAGGAAGGGAGTTATCTTTCCTTTTGTTCTTCCCTCATAGGTCTGACAGCATGTTATGCCTATCTTGAACTGAGTGGCTGGTTCAGCTGTTCCACAGGACAGTAAAGAGTAAAACACATTGTCTTGGGTTTACAGTCACACAGAGACCTGATCAGGGAAGGTTGACTCATTGCCTTCTCTAAAGGAAATGAGCCAAGCAGATGGGCTGTTTATGCTTAATGATGATGGCTTCACTTCAATGCCGCCAATTTTCTTCATATTAACAGATTATCATTCTGTGGCTCTAGATCATGAGTCAATGACTTTACACCATGCATCATCTTCCCGTCAGACAATTTCTGTGCATAGAACAAGTTAAACATTTCAAGTGCAATTATTTTGTGATGGACATGTGGTTAGAAGGGGCTTGAAACAGATGAATCCGGATTTAACAGAGGCTCAAATGAAGGATTACTCAGAAGGTGCACTGTGGCTGAGGAGGAGATGAGGATATCATTATGGTGGTATTGGACAGAATTAGTGAGTGGGGAGGATACGGAGATATCGATCTGTGCAGGGCTAGAAGGATTATGGAGTTTTCGAGTTTCTCCTCGCATATTTGTGAGTCATTTGAAACTAGTAATTTGCTCCTTATAATTTCTAAGGAATGGAATTTTTGATTGGAGCTGAAAACAATGACGTCCACTTTTCCTAATTTTAATAATATGAACAACAGTTCAGTTTAACCTGCTTTAATAGACAGTTAGAATGACTTACCAGGAACACCAACTATAGAGAGGATGGGATAGTAACCAGCTTGAATAACAATCAGTACGTCATGGATCCTCCATACTAATGATGTCGAAGGTTGGTGAAGCCAGTAAAGACTAGTGGATAAACTCCTGTCCATTGTTGGATCATTCCAGTTTAATTTATCAGATTCTGATCTCTCCTCCGTGTCTCTCTGGAGCTGCTGATCCCTATTAGTACTGTCGGCGATGCTCCCACTTATACTATGGGATAACACATTGAACTGAATCCTTTTTTAATAAAAGAGGCAAACCCTCCAGTGACACATTTAGGATCCACGGAGACTGACATTAATCATAGTCACTGAACAAATAGCTGCAGCCAACGCCTTTCAATTCAATACTGTTTTATTACAATTAAAAATAACGATTGACATTTACGCAGTCTGGATTGAATATGCGAGGCTGACTGAGGGAACGAATGTTGAGTATGGTAGATTAATTGTGTAACTATTTAGTCTACATTGGATATGGAAGTAATGCCAGAGGTTTATAGGAACACCAACATGCTTCTCTGCTTATAAATGGAAACATGGACCCTGTAACTACTGCTGAGGCATGGAAATATCAGTAAGAGATTGAGAGAACTTTTATAGGCCATGATCTGGAGCGAACATGTATCTAAGACAGCGTGGGGCTTTAACAGGCAGACAGCATTGATATATTAGCAGAGAAATGTACCTAAGAGACAAGGGGACTCCAGATATTGGAGAATTCAGAGTAGGTGAAGCATGATAGTGGAGAACGCACAATATGTCAGGCAGTATCCGAGGAGCAAGAGAGTCAACGGTTCAGGCTAGTCTCTTTTTCAGAACTACGAAGGGGCAAAGGGGCTGAGAGATAAATGGGTGGTGGGGATGAGGCGGGGGAAAGGTTGGTGATAGGTGGGCGAAGCTAGGAGATGACAGTGATAGGTCAGTGGGGAGTTGGAGCGGATTGGTGGGAAGGAAGATGGACAGGTAGGTTCCCACAAGAGGGCGGATCTGAGTTGGAGGGTTGGATCTGGCAACTGGATCGGCTAGGGGAGATTTGCAACTTAGTGAATTCAATGTTCATGACGTGTGTTTGTCGGATCCCGAGGCAGAAGATGAGGTGTTATTGGCGACATCCTGGTATATCTCATCTGAACACTCTTCAGCTGAATAATCTCCTTCCAATAACAGAACTTCACACAATACTGCAGAAGAGGCTTCATCAATGTCCTGCACAATCTCAGCATGACTTCTCAATTTCTAACCCCAAATGTCTGAGCAATGAAGTAGCCTTAAACAGATTGTCTATAAGTGCCACAAACCTCTGTGAATTCGATCGTCACCTGTGGGTCCCTCTTTTCTACGACACTACCAACGCACTACTATTAATTGCATAACCCCCTGCTTTTTATTTTACCAAAATGCAATACCTCGCATTTATCCAAGTTAAACTCAGTGAGTGATATTACTGCCCCTTCACCCTCCTGCTTCAGGTTTAAAAGACCTTCCCCTCTCCAGGAAGCCTACAAACACAGGCCTTGCGTTTCCCAAAGACCAAAAGCTTGATTTGCTTTGTGCAAGCAGAGGGAGGAGAGGGTAAGGAGAGGCTGGAAAGTAAACCGATGCCTTGTATCACATAATAACTTCAGGAAGAGGGAAGCCACACGAGGAAGGTTGGAATTAGTGGCCAGTGTTTTTGGCGAGAAATTGTGCTTTTTCCTCATCTCTGGTGTTCAGTATTGATATCTATTCGAGATCCTTCACATTGCAAGATTTCTTGCCTTAATATTGCAGATTACAGATAATAGCCATTTAAACTGGAAATCATAGCCAACCAATTAAAGAAGTTGCTTGGCAGAGCACATGCACTCATCATCCTATAGTTGAGGCTAATAGCTTTTATTTGTTTAACAATGATCACTTTTGCCTGTGTTTTTCAGTAATGTTAATCAGAATGTAATGAATCCATATAGAGCTGAAAACTGACACTTAAAATTCTGGGCATGGTTTAAGTCTTGTGTGGTGGATAACACCCCTGTCCATGGGGCAGAGCTCTGGATTCGATTCCGTTCCATGAACTTGTGGTAGTGTCACTTTCTCTGGAACAGATGATCTCGATTCTGTTGTGGGGGTGTGTCACAGTATGTTCAAAGAAAGCTGATGAACAAACACACAGGAGAATCATGTTGCAGCTTTAGGGGCTATTGTTGAGCGGTGGTAGTGCCCTGACCTCTGAGCCTAAAGGTTCACATCCCACAGAGATGTTTCATTATATGTCTGAGCACGTGGATTAAAATGATTTTTGAAATGTGACTTGATGGAGTCCATGCAAGGACTGCACAAAACACTGTATAGGACAAACAGGGAGATAGCTAACGATCCGTATCCATGAACACCAACTAGCCACGAAACGACACGACCACCTATCCTTAGTAGCCACACACGCAGATGACAAGCAACATGAGTTCGACTGGGACAACGCTACTATTATAGGACAAGCCAAACAGAAAACAGCCAGGGAAATCCTAAAGGCATGGCACTCATCCACAGATTCTATCAACAAACACATCGACTTGGACCCAATATACCGGCCACTGCAGCGGACAGCTGGAACTGACAAGTGGAAGCGGCAGAGACAAACCGCTATATATGCTTGAGGAAACATCACAGAAGGGCTTCACAGGAGGCTCCCAAGCATTGAGGATGTAACCTAGAAAGGGGACGAAACGTCTGCAACGTAAATTCCCAGCACGGCGAACAGAACCACAACAGATATACACAGAAGCACTTACAAACCACCCTGCACCACCACGTAGTCTCCTGTCAGTAAGCCAGTGTACACAGAAACACACACACACACACACAACCCTACACCACCAAGTTGTTTCCTGCTATTGATCAGATATATACAGAAACACACACACACAATCCGCCTCTACCACTCTGTCTACTGCCGTTAAACAGATATACATAGCAATAGACACACACAACCCTCTAACAACACGCTGTCTCCTGCAATTCAACTGATATATAAATAAAACACACATGCACACAACCATCCATCGCCACACTGCCTCAAGTCATTAAACAAGGATACACAGAAACACATACACACCAACCTGCAGCAATATCTGTCTCTTGTTATTAAACAGTTATTGACAGAAACACAAGCACACAACCTTCCACCACTAGCCTGTCTCCTACCATTAAACAGATATATGCAGAAAAACACACACAACCCTCCATCAGCACGCTGTCTCCTTCAATTAAATAGAGATACACAGAAATATACACACACAACCCTCCACCAAAACTATGTTTCCTACCATTAATCAAATATACAATGAAACACACAACACAACCCTCCACCACCATGTTGTCTCCCGCTATTAAGCAGATATACACAGAAGCACACACACGCATAAACACACACACACATAACCCTCTACAAACACCCTAACTACGGTCAATAAACAGATACACACAGAAAGACACACAAAACTCTAAACCACCTTCCTGTCTCCTGCCATGAAACAAATAATACAGAAATACACACACAAAACACTCCATGTCCACCTTGTGTCCTGTGATTAAACAGAAATACACAGGAACACACACACACAATCATCCACGATCACACTGTCTCCTGCCATTAAACAGATATAAACAGAAACACATACATACAACCCTCCACGACCACCTGGTCTCCTGCCATTACATAGAACTATACAGACACACACACACACACACACACACACACACACACACACACACACTCACACACACTCACACACACACACACATAATGGTCCATCGTCACATACTCTCCGGCAATTCAACAGGAATAAACAGAAACACACACACATCTCGACACCATCCCCTGTCTCCTGCCATTAAACTGACATACACAGAAACACACACACAACCCTTCACCACCACATTGTTTTCTGCCAGTAAACATATATATACATAAACGCACACACACACAACCCTCCATCGCCGCCCTGCCTCCCACCATAAAACAAGGATATGCAGAAATACATACACACCAACCAGCACCAATACCTGTCTCCTGTTATTAAACAGATATAGACAGAAACACAAGCACACGACTTTCCACCACCACCCTGTCTCTTGCCATAAAACAAATACATGCAGAAACACACACACAAAACCCTCCACCACACCCTGTTTCCTGCCATTAATCAGATGTACACTGAAACACACAACACAACCCTCCACCACCACATTGTTTTCTGCCATTAAGCAGATGTACACAGAAACACACAAACACAACCCTCCACTAACACCCTGCCATCTGTCAATAACAGATATACACAGAAACACACACAAAACTAAACCACCTCTGTCTCCTTCCATTATACAGATATACATAGGAACACACACACACATGCCTCCACGATCATGCTGTCTGCTGTCATTACACAGATATACACAGAACCACACACACATACACACACACTCTCTCTCTCTCCAGCGATTAAGCAGGTATAAATAGAAACGCACACACATCTCGACACCATCACTCTGTCACCTGCCATTAAACAGACATACACAGAAACACAGACACAACCCTCCACCACCACATTGTTTTCTGCCATTAAACAGATATACACAGGAAAGCACACACCCACATGCACAACCCCTGACACCCAATTTGTTTCCTGTCATTAAGCAGATATACACAGAAACACACACGCACACGCGCGCGCACACACACACACACACACACACACAACTCTCCACGACCACCCTGTCTCCTGCAATTAAGCAGATACATACAGAAATACACATACAAAACTCCAGCACCACCCTGTCTCCGGTCATTAGACAGTTATACACAGAAACACACACTCACCATTCTCCACCACCACGCTGTATGCTGCTATTAAACAGAAATTTACAGAAATATACAGACAACCCTCCACCACCACCCTGTCTCCTGTCATTAAACACATATAGACAGGAACACAAACACACACAACCCTCCATCACCATCCTGTCCCCTGTCATTAAACAGATATGCACTGAAACACGTACACACACACACAACCCTCCATCACCAACCTGTCTCCTGCAATTAAACATATATACACAGAAACACGCACATATTCCCTCCACCACCACCCTGTCTCCTGCCATTAAACAAATATATGCGGATCCCACACACACACACAACCCTCCACCATCACGCTGTCACCTTCCATTAAACAGATACACACAGAAACACACACACACAATCCTCCATCAAAACCTTGTTACCTGCCATTAATCAGATATACACTGAAACACACAACTCAACCCTCCACCATCACGTTGTCTCCTACTATTAAGCAGATATACACAGAAACATACACATACACACACTCTCTCTCTCTCTCCAGCTATTAAGCAGGTATAAACAGAAACACACACACATCTTGACACCATCACCTTGTCCCCTGCCATTAAACAAACATACACAGAAACAAACACACAACCCTCCACGACCACCCTGTCTCCTGCAATTAAACAGAAACATACAGAAATACACAGACAAAACTCCAGCACCATCCTGTCTCCGGCAGAAAAATACACCCACCACGTTGTCTCCTGCTATTAAACAGAAATTTACAGAGACATGCAGACAACCCTTCACCACAACCCTGTCTCCTGTCATTAAACAGATATACACAGGAACACAAACACACACAATCCTCCAGCACCCCCTACCTCCTACGATTAAACAGATATACACAGAAACACGCACACACCACCCTCCACCAACACCCTGTCCCCGTCATTAAACAGATATGCACTGAAACACACACACATACCCAACCCTCCACCACCATCCTGTCTCCTGTCATTAAACTGACATACACAGAAACAGACCCATCCATCGCTCTAACACCACCTTGTTTCCTGTAATTAAACAGATATGCAATGAAACACACACATATCTCTACACCACCACCCTGTCCCCAGCACAGATATACACAGAAATGCACACACAACTTTCGAGCACCACCCTGTCTCCTGCCATTAAATAGATTTGCACAGAAACACACATACAACCTTCCATGAACACCCTGCCTGCTGCCCTTAAACAGATATATACAGAAACGCTCATCCATACACAACCCTCCACCACCACCCTGTCTCCTGCCAGTAAGCACATAGACACAGAAACACAGACACTCTACATTCCACCACCACACTGTCCCTTGCCATTAAATAAATTTACGCCGAAACACGCACACACCAGCCTCCTCCACCACCATGTCCTGCAATTAAACCGATATATATTCAGAAACATGCACACATATTTCAAGTACCACCCTGTTTCCAGTCATTAAACAGTTATAGACAGAAACACACACACATCCCTCCTCCACCACACTATCTCCTGTCATTAAACAGTTATACACAGAAACACGCACACACACTATCCCCACCACCGCCCTGTCTCCATCCCTTAAATAGATGTATCAGAAACACACACACAATCCACGAGCACCCTGTCTCCTGCTATTAAACAGGTAAACACAGAAATACGCACACAACCCTCCATCACCACCCTGCCTCCTGCTATTAATCAGGTACACACAGAAATACACACACAATCCTCCATCACCACTCTCTCCTGCCATTAAACAGATATACACAGAAACACACACACATACCGAACCCTCCACCAAGAGCCTGTTTGCTGCCATTAATCAGATAGACACATAAACACACACACACACCTCCCCAATCATACACTCTCCGGTGATTAAACAGATATAAAGAGAAACACACATATCTCGACACCAACACCCTGACTCCTGCCATTAAACAGACATACACAGACACACACACACACGTGCACACCCACACACACCCGCACACAATCTTTCAACAGCAATTTGTTTCCTGTCAATAAGCAATTAAACAGATATTTACAGAAACTTATAGACAACCCTCCGGCACCACCCGGTCTCTTGTCATTAAACAGATATACACAGAAACACGCACACCTATTCATCCAACACCACCCTGTCTCCTGTCATTAAACAGAAATGCACTGAAACACACACATCCCTCCACCATCACCGTGTTTCCTGCCGTTAATTAGATATACACAGGAACACACACTCAAGACGCTACACCACCACCAATCTATCTCCAGCCCTTAAATAGATATTACCAGAAACACACACTCACACAACCCTCCAAGACCACCCTGTCTCCTGCCATTGAGCAGATATACACAGAAATGCACACACGCATTACCCTCGACCACCACCCTGTCTCCTGCCATTAAACAGATATTCACAGAAACACAATACAACCTTCCACGAACATCCTACCTACGCACAAACCTCCAACACCACCTTGTTCCCTAGCCATTGAGCAGGTATATGCAGAAATACACACACACACACACACACAACTCTCGACCACCACCCTTTCTCCTGCCAATATCCAGATATACACAGAAACACACACGCAATCCTCCAATACCACCTTGTTCTCCTGCCATTGAGCAAAGATATACAGAAATACACGCACAGAGAAAACCCTCCACCACTACCCTGTCTCCAGCCCTTAAACAGGTCTACCAGAAACATACACACACGCACACAAACCTCCACGACCACCCTCTCTCCTACCCATAAACAGATACACAAAACAACACATACACAAATCCCTCCACCACTACCCTGTCTCCTGCAATTAAATGTATATACACAGAAACGCACACACCATCCTCCTCCACCACCCTGTCTCCTGCAAATAAGCAGATATAGACAGAAACATGCACGCATATCTTCAGCACCACCCAGTCTCAAGTCATTAATCAGTTATATACAGAAACGCACACACAACCCTCCAACACCACCCTGTTCTCCTGCCGTTGAGCAGATATAAACAGAAATACATGCACACAAACCCTCGACCTTTACCCTGTCTACTGCCCTTAAACAGATATACCGAAACACAGGCACATACAGAACTCTCCACCACCACTCTGTTTCCTGCATTAATCAGCTATACACAGAAACACACACACAGTCCTCCATGAACACCAGTCTGTCTCCTGTCATTAAGCAGACATATGCAGAAAAACGCACACAACCCTGCACCACCACCCTATCAACTACAATTAAACAGACATGCACAGAAAAAGAAAACACAAACAGACAACCCTCCACCAACAGTGTCTCCTGGCATTAAACAAATATACACAGAAACACACACACCCAACCGTCCACCATCACCACCTGTTCCCGTGCCAATGAGCAGATATACACAGAAATGTACACGCAAAACCCTCAACCACCAGCCTGTCTCCTGCCATTAAACAGATACCCACAAAAACACACACACACACAACACTCCACCAAAACCATGTTCCTGCCATTAATCAAATATATACTAAACACACAACAAAACCCTCCACTACCACGTTGTTACCCGCTATTAAGCAGATATACACAGAAGCACACACACACACACAAAACCCTCCACTAACACCCTGCCTATGGTCAATAAACAGATATACACAGGAACACATATACACGCATTCACAACCTTTGACACCCAATTTGTTTCCCGTCATTAAGCAGATATACACAGACACACACACACACACACACACACACACACACACACACACACACACACACACACACACACACACACACACACACACACACACACACACACACACACACACACACACACCCCTCCACTAACACCCTGCCTATGGTTAATAAACAGATATACACAGAAACACACACAAAACTCTAAACCACCTTTCTGTCTCCTGCAATGAAACAAATATAACAGACACACACACAAAACACTCCATAACCATCTTGTCTCCTGTGATTAAACAGATATACACAGAAGCACACGCACAATCATCCACGACCACACTATCTCCTTCCACTAAACAGACATAAACAGAAACACATACATGCAACCCTCCACAACCATCCTGTGTCCTGCTTTACATAGATCTACAAACACAAACACACACACACACCTTCAACAGCAATTTGTTTCCTGTCATTAAGCAATCAAACAGATATTTACAGAAACATATAGACAACCCTCCAGCACCAACTGGTCTCCTGTCATTAAACAGATATACACCAAAACACGCGCACCCATTCCTCCAACACCATCCTGTCTCCTGCATTTAAACATATATACACACAAATACACAGACACACCACCCTCCTCCACCACCCTGCCTCCTGCAATTAAACAGATATATATAGAAACATAAACGCATATCGTCAGCGCCACCCTGTCTCCTGCCATGAAACATACATACACTGAAACACACACGCGCACACACACACACACAACCGTTGACCACCAATTTGTTTCCTGTCATTAAGCAGATATACACAGAAACACGCACACAACCCTCCACAACCATCATGTCTACATTCATTCCACAGTTATATACAGAAACACACACTCACCAACCTCCAAACCCACCCTTTTTCCTGCAATTAAACGGAGATTTACAGAAACATCCAGGCAGTCCTCCACCATACTGTCTCCTGTCCTTCAACAGATATACACAAAGACACACACACCACCACGACCACTCTCTCGCCTATCATTCAATAGATATACGCAGAAACACACACACCACCCTCCACTGCAACCCTGTCTCCTGCTCTTAAACAGATATACATAGGAATACACACATAACGGCACACCACCACATTGTTTTCTGCCATTACGCAGATATGCGCAGACACACACGCACAACCATCAATGACCATCATGTCACCTGCCATGAAACAGATGTACTCAGAAACAAACACATACCAGCCTCTACCACCAACCTGTCTCCTGCAATTAAACAGATAAAAGCAGAAACACACACATAGAGAACCCTCCTCCACCACCCTGTTTGATTCCATAATTCAATTATACACAGACACACGCACACAACCTTCCACAACCATCCTGTCTCCTGCAATTCAACAGATATATACAGAAACACATGCACTCAACCCTCCACTACCACCCTGTCACCCGCCATTAAACCGATGTATGCAGAAACACACACACACAACCCTCCACCACCACCTTATTTCCTGCCATTGAGCAGATTTTCACACAAATACACAAACTACACTCCTCCACCACCCTGTCTCCTGCCACTAAACAGATATACACAGAAACACACACACAAACAGAACCCTCCACCACTACCATGTTTGCTGCCATTAATCAAATATACATATAAACACACACACAACCCTCCACCATCACACACTTTCCAGCGATTCAACAGATATAAACAGAAACACAGACATCTAAACACCATCACCCTGTCTCCTGCCATTAAACAGACATGCACAGAAACACACACAACCCTCCACCACGACCCTATCCCCTGCCATTAAACATATATACGTAGAAATACACAAACACACAACTGTTAACCATCAAATTAGTTTTTGCCATTAAACAGATGGACACAGAAACGCACACACAGTCACAAAACCCCTGGCCAACATCTTGTTGCCTGCCAATAAGCAGATATACACAGAAACACAAGCACAACCCTCAACTGCCACCATGTCTCCTGCCATGAAACAGATATAATCAGAAACAAACGCATACCGCCCTCCACCACCAGCCTGTCTCCTGCAAATAAGCAGGTATACACAGAAACACATACATAAACCTCCACCATCAGCCTGTCTCCCGCAATTAAACAGATATACACAGAGACGCGCACACACCAACCTCGACCACCACCCTGTCTCCTGCTAGTAAGCAGATATAGACAGAAACACATATACAACCTACCACGAACACCCTGCCTTCTGACCTTAACCAGATACACATTGAAACACACAAATATACACAACCCTCCACCACCACCCTGACTCCTGCCAGTAAGCACATAGACACAGAAACAAATACACTCTACCCTCCAACACCACCCTGTCTCCTGCTATTGAATAGATGTACACAGAAACACACACACACCACCATGTCTCCTGCCATTAAGCACAAATACACAGAAACACACATACACAACCCTCCACCATCAACTTGCCACCTGCCAGTAAACAGTTATACACAGAAACACACACAGCACCCTCCACCACCACTCTGTCTCTAGCCCTTAAATCGATAGACACAGAAACACACACGCACACAACCCACCACAACCAAACTGCCTCCTGACATTAAACAGATAGACACAGAAAACAAGGCACACATCCCCAAGGCTGAGGCACTTGGGGCTGTTCTCATTGGAGAAAAGAAGGTTTAGGGGAGATTTGATAGAGGTGTACAAGATGATTAGGAGTTTAGATAGGGTTGACAGTGGGAACCTTTTTCCGCTAATGGAGTCAGCTGTTACGAGGGGACACAGCTTTAAATTAAGGGGTGGTAGGTATAGGACAGATGTTAGGGGTAGATTCTTTACTCAGCGGGTTGTGAGTTCATGGAATGCCCTGCCAGTAGCAGTGGTGGGCTCTCCCTGTTTATGGTCATGTAAGCGGGCATTGGATAAGCATATGGAGGTTATTGGGCTAGTGTAGGTTAGGTAGGCTTTGGTCGGCGCAACATCGAGGGCCGAAAGGCCTGTACTGCGCTGTATTTTTCTATGTTCTATGTTCTATGTTCTATCTCTCGACCACCACTCTGTTTCCTGCCGTTAATCAAATATACACAGAACCACGCACGTACAACCCTCCGCGACCGCCCTGCCTCCTGCAATTAATCGAATATACACAGAAATACACGCACACAACCCTCCACCACCACCAGTCTGTCTCCTGTCATTAAGCAGATATAAACAGAAAAACACACACAACCCTGCACCACCACCCTATCACCTACCATTAAACAGACATACACAGAAAATAAAACATACACACAGACACCCCACCTACCAAAACTCTGTCTCCTGGCATTAAACAGATATACACAGAACGACACACCCACACAAAAAAAAACCCTCTACCACCGCCCTGTCTCCCACCAGTTGGCACATAGACACGGAAACACAGGCACTCTACCCTCCACCACCACCCTGTCTCCTACCAGTAAGCACATAGACACAGAAACTCAGACAATCTACTCTCCACCACCACCCTGTCCCCTGCCATGAAACAGATATACGCAGAAACTGATACACACACACACAAACACATGCAACACTCCATAAACACCCTGCCTCCTGCCATTGGTCAGATATACACAAACACACACACACACACACCAAACTGTCTCGTGATATTAAGCACATATACACAGAAAAACACTCACACAGAAAAACACACACACACTCACTCACTCAAACCTCCTTGACCACCCTGTCTCCTGTCATCAAACAGTTATACACGGAAATACACACACACACACACACACACACACACACACACACACACACACACACACACACACACACACACACACACACACACACACACACACATCCATGAAATTTATAGCTGGGGGAATGGCAGTTACGATGCGATTATGCATCATTTAGTAACCGTAGGATAGGGAAGGAACCTGCAGGGGATGGGCATGTGGAGCTTATTCAAGGAAAAGCTCCTGAGTGTCCTAGATAAGTATGTACCTGTCAACAGGCAGGACCCTGTAGAGCGCGGGAGCCGTGGTTTACGAAGGACGTGGAATATCTGGTCAAGAGGAAGAGGGAGGCTTATGTTAGGATGAGATGTGAAGACTCAGGGCGCTTGAGCGTTCTAAGGTAGTCAGAAAAGGCCGAAAGAGAGAGCTCAGAAGAGCCAGGAGGAGACATGAGAAGCTGTTGGCGGATAGGATCAGGGTAAACCCTAAGGCTTTCTATGGGTATTTAAGGAGTAAAACAATGACAAGAGTAAGATTAGGTCCAATCAAGGATATTAATGGGAAGTTTTGTGAGGAGTCAGAGGAGATAGGTGAAGCACTAATTAATATTTTTCGACGGTATTCACTCTAGAAAACGACAATGTTGCCGAGGAGAATACTGAGATCCAAGCAACTAGACTAGGTGGGATTGAGGTTCACAAGGAAGAGGTGTTAGAAATCCTGCAGAGTGTGAAAGTCGATAAGTCCCGTGGACCGGATGGGGTTTATCCAAGGAATCTCTGGGAAGCCAGGGAGGAGATTGCCGAGCTTTGGCATTGATCTTTAAATCGTTATTGTCTACAAGAATAGTGCTAGGAGACTGGAGCATTGCAAATGTGGTTCCCCATTCAAGAATGGGAGTAGAGACAACCCTGGTAATTATAGACCAGGAAGCCTTACTTCAGTTGTTTGTAAAGTGTTGGAAAAGGTTAAAAGAGATAGGATTTATAATCACCTGGAAAATAATAATTTGATTATAGATAGTCCGCACAGTTTTGTGAAGGTTAGGTCGTGCCTCACAAACTGTATTGTGGTGTTTGAAAAGGTGATCAAACAGGTAGATGAGAGTAAACCAGTTGATGTGGTGTATATGGATTTCAGCAAGGCGTTTGATAAGGATCCCCACAGTAGGCTGTTGTACAAAATGAGGAGGTTTGGGATTGCTGTTCGTCATTTTTATAAAGGACCTGGACGATGGAGTAGAAGGGTGGGTTAGTAAATTTGCAGATAACACTAAGGTCGGTGGAGTTGTGGATAGTGACGAAAGATGTTGTAGGTTACAGAGAGGCATAGATAACCTGCAGAGCTGGGCTGAGAGATGGCAAATGGAGTTTAATACGGACAAGTGTGAGGTAATTCACTTTGGTCAGAGTAACCGGAATGCAAAGCATTGGGCTAATAGTAAGATTCTTGGTAGTGTAGATGAGCAGAGAGATCTCGGTGTGCAGGTACACAGATCCTTGAAAGTTGCCACACAGGTTGACAGGATTGTTAAGAAGGCATGGATTAATTACCTTTTTTTTAAATAGAGGGATAGAGTTCAGGAATCATTAGGTTATGCTACAGCTGTACAATACTCTGGTGCGGCCGCACTTGGAGTATTGTGTACAGTTCTGGTCACCGCATTATAAGAAGGTTGCGGAAGCTTTAGAAAGGGTGCAGAGGTGATTTAATAGGATGTTGTCTGGTATGGAAAGAAAGTCTTCCGAGGAAAGGCTGAGGGACTTGAGGCTGTTTTCGTTGGAGAGAAGAAGGTTGAGAGGTGACTTAACAGAGATAAATAAGGTAATCATAGAGTTAGATAGGGTGGACAGGGAAACCCTTTTTCCAAGTATGGTGACCGCGAGCACAAGGGGGCATACCTTTAAATTGAGGGGTGACTGATAGAGGGCAGATATCAGAGGCAGTTTCTTTACTCAGAGAGTAGTAAGGGTATGGAATGCTTTGCCTGCAACGTTAGTAGATTCGCCAACTTTAAGTACATTTAAGTCGTCATTGGACAAGCATATGGACGTACATGGAATAGTATAGGTTAGATGGGCTTCAGGTTGGTTTGACAGGTAGGCGCAACATCAAGGGCCGAAGGGCTTGTACTGCGCTGTAATGATCTATGGTCTATGTTCTATGAACACCCTGCCTACTTCCCTTAAACAGATATACGCAGAAACGCACATGCGTACACAACCTTCCAGCACCATCCTGTCTCCTGCCAGTAAGCACATACACACAGAAACACTGATACTATACCCTCCATCACCACCATGTCTCCTGCCATTAAGCAGATTATATACACAAACACACACACATCCCTCGACCACCACTCTGTTTCCTGCTGCTAATCAGATATACACAGAAACACACATGCACAACCCTCCACCAGCAAACTGTCTCCAGCCTTTAAAACAGATATACACTGAAACATGCACACAATCCTCTACCACCACTCTGTCTCCTGCCCTTAAACAAATATACACAAAAACGCACATACATACAAAACCCTCTACCACCACCCTGTCCCCGGCCATTAAATAGATATATGCAGAAACACACACACACATGCACAACATTCCATGAACAACGTGCCTCCTGCCATTAAGCAGATACATGCAGGAACACACGCACAACACTCCATGACCACCCTGTGATATACACAGAAACACACGCACCACCACCCTGTCTCCTGCTATTAAGCACATATACTGAGAAACACACGCACAAACCTCCACAACCACCCTGTCTCCTGTCATCAATCAGATATACACAGAAATGCACACACAACCCTCCACCACCACCATGTTCTTCTGCCATTGAGCAGATATACACAGAAATACACACGCACACCCCACTACCACCACCCTGTTCTCCTTCCATTGAGCAGATATACACCGAAATATACACACAACCTTCGACCATCCCAGTCTGTCTCCTGTCATTAAGCAGATATATACAGAAAATACACACAAACCTGCACCACCACCTTATCACCGACCATTAATCATAAATACACAGACAACCCTCCATCAACACTCTGTTTCCATGCATTAAACAGATATACACAGAATTAGCTGGCTGACAAGAGGCAGAGAGTGGCTGTTGATGGAAAGTATTCTGCCTGGACAAAAGTGTTGAATGGGGTCTCGCAGGGCTCTGTACTTGGGCCTCTGCTCTTTGTAGTTTTTATAAATGACTTGGATGAGGAGGATGAGGGGTGGGTTAGTAAATTTGCAGATGACACAAAGTTTGGAGGTGTCGCCGATATTATAGAGGGATACTGTAGGTTGCAGCACGACATAGACAGGATGCAGAGCTGCGCTGAGAAATGGCAGATCGAGTTCAACCTGGATAAATGCGGAGTGATGCATTTTGAAAGGTGCAACTCGAATGCTGAATATAGGATTAAAGACAGTATTCCTGGCCATGTGGAAGAACAGAAGGATCTGGGTGTGCAAGTACATAGATCCCTCAACGTTGTCACACAAGTGGATAAGATTGTTAAGAAAGCATATGGTGTTTTGGCTTTTATTAACGGGGGATAGAGTTTAAGCACCGTGGAATTTTGCTGCAGCTCTACAAGTCCCTGGTGAGTCAATACTTGGAATATTGTGTCCAGTTCTGGTCACCCTACTATAGGAAAGATACAAAAGCTTGGGAGAGAGTGCAAAGAAGGTTTGCCAGGATGCTGCCTGGACTGGAGGGCTTGCCTTATGAAGAAAGGTTGAATAGGCTCGGACTTTTCTTTCTGGAGAGAAGGAGGAAGAGAGGAGACCTGGTAGAGGTGTACAAAATAATGAGAGGAATAGAGTCAATAGCCAGAGAATTTTCCCCAGGTCAGGATTGACTGGTTAGAGAACTCATAGCTTGAAGATGTTAGGAGGAAGGTATAAAGTAGGTGTCAGAGGTAGTTTCTTTTTGATACAGAGAGTTGTGAATGCATGGAATGCGTTACCAGAGGTAGTGGTGGAAGCAGAATCTAAGGGGACATTTAAGCGACTGCTGGACATGCACATGGATAGCAGTGAGTTGAGGGGTGCGTTAGTTGTTACTATATTTTACATTAGGATTAAATCTCGGCACAACATCGTGGGTCAAAGGGCCTGTTCTGTGCTGTACTTTCTATGTTCTATGTTCTCTGACAAGTGTGAGTCAACCTCTGACAAACTAATGCCAACTGCAAAAGATGCTTAAAGACTTCATTGAGTTGCAAAGTTGTCAGCACTGCAAGTGTGTTTTGGTCATTGTTGATTTTTTTTTTCCTTGATGGGTTGAAGCTAACTCCACTTCCAACGCTACTGCTAAAATTGTTGTAAATATTTTATTCAAGGAGATTATTACCTGATTTGGTATTTGCTTTTTTCCACGTTCTAACTATGCCCCCCATTTTATTGGAGATATTAATGAGTAATTATGTTCTCCTTTTGGGATCCACCACCAACGCCATTGTGCTTATTGCCCATCGGCAGCAGGGTTCATGGAGCATGGTGCCCAGAGTCTGAAAACTAAACTTACCAAATGGACTTCTGAGACAGGTCTTTCCTGGGTTAGTGTGGTGGCTCTGGTATTGTTCCATCTACAAGGAACTACTGTGGGGAAAACTCGCTTATCCCCAGCCGAAATCATCCGAGGTCGAGCTTCCTCTCGCCTTGGGATGATGCTTCCTGCCCTATTCCTTTCAAACACATGACTAAGGATATGTCCTCCTGTGTTCTTTCTTTGACCAAAGTTTTGGGAGGTCTTCACTGTAAAGTCTGTGCTACCCATGAGAAACTCCCCTCCCTCAACAATATCCCAACTGTTGAATATCCTAACTCTTTTATTCTCATCATGATTTGGACAAGCTGCAGCCTCCAATCTCAATGGCAAGGGCCCTTCCAGGGTTTCCACACCAGTCTGACTGCTGTAAAGGTCGCCGGGCATTCCGCCTGGGTTCACCTTCATCATTCCAAAGTCATTAGATGAGCCCTTTCCGGGGTCGGGGTGTGTGGTGGGGTGGATTCTGGTGGTGGTGATGATGGAGATGGAGACGATTGGGAACTGGAAGGCAAACCGGAATCAGCTTGTAACAAACTAATCTACTATGATATGGCTGCATGTTCCAAATCGTAGTTCTTCTTCTGTTTTACATACCCTGATCCTTAATGCAGAACGACCATTATGATTAAGATAGAACTTAGTCTGTTGTGTGGACTCGTTGCCACCGGGATTCGTGCTGAAGAGGGGGCTGTTTACCGGTGTGATCCTGAGCAACCAGAAACTGTGTACCGCTTAAGCTGAAAAGATGTCCTTATGTGCCCGAGAAACTGATTCCTTTGATGCATGGAATGTTACCAAGAATGACTGCCGCAATGGTCAACTGCACCAAGAAGATCGGACAGTCCATTCACAGAACAAGTCTCAATGGTCTTTACCCTGTCAAGGTGTTTTGTGCCATTTTGATTTCAGTTGTCCTTTCGCTTTTCCTGGTAAGCATTGCCTCTACTCAAAGAGGCCTAAATCGGCAAGTCGCAAAAGAGAAAGGGGGAGATGTCGTCCTTCACTAACAATTTGCTTTCGCAAAGTCATCATAAAATATTCAGCCAGCATGAAGTGGTCTGTTACGCCCTCACATCAGCAAAAGGCTCTTGGACCCCTTTACCCCTCCTGAAGCCCAACTACGGAGTATGGAATACCTGTTAGAACACTTATTGGATATAATCTTTCCTTTGATTATTACTTATACCCACCTGCTAGCCTGGGGAATTCCTATAATAAGTCCGGGGAAGCCTATCCAATTTGTTCCAACTGTACAGGATGGGGATGCACTTAAGTGAATGTGACTATGTTTATTCCATGTGCCTTGGTCCAATGTACCAACCGCTACTGCTTCCTGTGGTGCCTCGCATCTCATGCATATGCCTACTGGAGGAGTGTGTCTCTGTTATTGTGGGTATTCAGGCTCTTTGTGGTATTTAATCGCACACACCTTACTATGAAACCCGTAATAGCACCTCCATCTTCTCAATTGTGGGATGGAAGGAACCAGTCTGGGACAATAATCGCATCTCGTACTGAAAGACCCACCACTTTTTATTGAACAGCTTACACCCTAAGAGCCCAGTGCGACCATATTTTGCAGTAATGGACTACCCATACATTCAGGGTAGTCACAACGACAAGCCTGCTTCATATTGGGAAGCCCCCTCCATTATCTAAACTAAACCCGGATATTATTTTTTTCAGCCAAGACAAAGCGACTGTCTTCATTGTTCTTAATGAAATAGGTAATCCCTGTGCTGTAGCTGTAGGTGCAGTATTCATTACTACTACATTCTTGTCAAACTTCTTTGCACTCTTTTCAGGTTAACAGGGTGACCAAAACTGTACACAATACTCCAAGTGTGGCCTCACCAACGGCTTACAGAATGGTCACATAATGTCCCAACTCCTATATTCAATGCTTTGAACGATGAAGGCCAGCAGTCTAAATGCCTTCTTCACTGCCCTTTCTACCCGTGATTCCGCTTCCAGTGAAGTATGCTCTTGTGATCTGAGGTCCCTCTGTTCCAGAACCTGACTATTTACTGTATTAGCCCTACCTTTCTTTTACTTTCCAAAGTGTAACACCTCCAACTTTTCTATATTTAATTGCAGTTGCCAATCCTCAGCTCACTTCCTCATCAAATTAAAATCCCTCTATGCTTTCTGATAATGTTCTTTGCTATCAACAATACCTCATAATTTTGTATCATCCATAAATGTAGTAAGCTTCTTGGGAGTACTTGGAGTATGTTGAGCAGTTTTGGGCCCCATATCTCAGAATAGATGCACTGGCCTTGGAACGTGTTCAGAGGAGTTTCACGAGAATGGTCCCAGGAATGAAAACCTTGACATACGAGGAAACTTTGAGGACTCTGCATCTTTACTTAATGGAGTTTAGAAGGATGAGGGGAGATTTAATTGAAATATACTGAATACTGAATAGTCTGAACAGAATAGATGTGAAGATATTTCCATTGGTAGAATAGACCAGGACCCGAGGATACAGCCTTAGAGTAAAGGGAACAGCTTTTAGATCGGAGATCAAGAGAAACGTCTTCAGCCAGTGAGTGGTGAATCCATGGAATTCAATGCCACAGAAGGCTGTGGAGGCCAGATTACTGAGTATATATAAGACTGAGATGGACAAATTCTTGATTGTCAAGGGGATCAAGGGTTATGGCGAGAAAGCAGAAAAATGGGGTTCAGATGCTTACTAGCCGTGGCTGAATAGTGGAGCAGAGTCGATGGGCTGAATATTTCAATTTCTGCTCCTATGTCTTATGGCCCTCATCATGCCTTGTATATTCACATTCAGAACATTTATGTAAATAACAAATAACAAATGTCTCAGCACTGACACTTGTGGCACACCATTAGTTTCAGACCTCCAGTCTGAGAAACAACCTTCAACCACCACCCTCTGCTTCCTACCATCGAGACAATTTTGAATCCAATTAGCTAGCTCTCTCTGGATCCCATGTCACCTAAACTCACTGACTAACCTGCCGTATGGGACCTTGTCAATAGTCTTACTACAGTCCGTATACAGATCATCCATTGTCCTACCCTTATCTATTCTCACGGTTATCTCTTTGAAACAATTTAAAAGATTTGTCAGACATGATTTCCCACACACAAATCCATGCTGACTATTTATAATCAGACCTTGAATTACCAAATGTTGGTTTATCCTGTCTCTCATTATCGTCTCCAACCACTTGCCTAACACTGATGTTCCGCTCACTGACTAAGAGCTCCCTGGGTTGTCTTGGCTCCCTTTCTTAAACAATGGAACCACTCCAGTGGCAAACGATGAAGCAACAATCTGTGCAAGGGCCTCTGCAATTTCTTCCCTAGCCTTATAACATCCGAGGATGGACATGTTCTTGCCCAGGGGATTTATTCACCTTATTGTGCTTTAAGGTAGCAAATACCTCCATTCTGGCAATATGTATGCGGGCCAAAACATTCCCACTTGTTTTCCTTATTTCCTTAGTATGCATCATTTGCTCCTGAGTAAACATGGAGGAAAAGTATTCATTAAACAATTCCCCCCACCTCCTGGTGATACCACACAAGGACGGCCATGCTCATCTGTAAGGGGACCTATTCTCTCCTGAGTCACGTTTCTACTCTTAATATGGCTAGAGAACCTCTTGGGATTATCTTTCACATTTTCTAAGAGATGCATGTCATGCCCTTTTTAGGGCTTCTGATTCCCCTCTTAAGGGTGCTTCTATACTTTGTGTAGTCATCTAAGGATTGACTTAAGCCCGATATCTTAAACCCAATGTATGCATTCTTTATTGTGCTTACCAGAGCCTCAATATCCCTCGCCATCCAAGGATCAGGTTACCCCTCAAATACCGTCTATCTAATGAAAATAATCCTAATTTGTTCAATCTCTCTTCATGGCTGGCACCCTACATACCAGGCAACATCCTGGTGAACCTCCTCTGCACCCTCTCCAAAGCATCCACATCGTTTTGCTCGTATGGCGACCAGACCGTATGCAGTATTCCAAATGTGGCTGAGCTAAAGTATTATACAACTGTAACACAACCTGCAAACTCTTATATTCAATACCAGGTCTAATAAAAGAAACCATGCCGTCCACCTTCTTCACCACTCTACTGATCTGCCTTGCCACCTTCAGGGAACAATGGACCTAGACACCTATATGTCTCTGTACATCAATTTTCTCCAATACGTTTTTTTATTTACTGCATAGTTCGCTCTTGAATTGGATTGTCCAAAATGCATCGCCTCACATTGTCCAGATTGAACTCCATCTGTCATTTCACTGCCCATCTCCCCAATCTATTTATATTCTGCTGTATTCTCCTTCACTGTCTGCTATTCCACCAATCTTATTGCCACCTGCAAACATGCTAATGAAACAAGCTACACCTTCCTCCAAATCATTTATGTATATCACAAAAAACAATGGTCCCAGCAAGGGCCCCTGTGGGGCACCACTGGTCACAGATCTCCATTTTGAGAAGCTTCCTTCCATCATTACTCTGTGTCTCCTGTTGCCGAACCAGTTCTCTATCCATCTAGCAAGAACACCCATACAACTTCACCTTCTTCATCAGCCTATGGGGAAATTTATCAAACGCCTTACTGAAGTCCATCTGTATGACATCTATATCCCTTCCCTCATCAATCAACTTTGTCACCTCTTCAAACAATTCTATTAAGTTTGTAAGCCATTACCTTACCTGCACAAAACCATGCTTCTAGCACTGAGAAGTCATTTTATTCCAAATGGGTATATATCCTACCCCTCAGTATCTTCTCCAGTAGCTCCCCTACCTCTGACGTCAGGCTGACAGGTCTGTAATTATATGGATTATTCCTTAATAAAGGAGACGCCATTAGCAATTCTGCATTCACCCAGGACCTCCCCCGTGTTCAAGGAAGCTGAAAAATATCTGTTAAAGCCTCAGCTAATTCCTCTCTCGCTTCCTTCAGTAACCTGGGGTAGATCCCATCCAGACCTGGGGACTTGTCCATCTTAATGTCTTTTGGAACTCACAACACTTCCTCCCTGCTTATGCAGACTTGACCAAGAGCAATCAAAGATCTATCCCGAACCTCAACATCCACCATGCCCCTCTCCATACCAATGCAATATACACATTAAGAATCTCTCCAGATTTCTCTGCTTCCAAGCATATCTTTCCTGCTTTGTCCTTGAGTGGGTCAACCCTTTATCTCGCTACCCTCTTGTTTATTATATATGTCCAAAAAGCTTTGACGTTTTCCTTAACCCTGCTCGCTAAGTATATCTCATGACCCCTTTTCGCCCTCTTAGTTCCTCATTTCAGATTGGTCCTACATTTACAATATTCTTCCAAGGCTTCCTCTATCTTCATTCGCCTAGACATTATGTACACATTCTTTTTCCTCTTACCTAGTCTCACAATATCACTTGTCATCCATGGTTTCCTAACCTTGCCATTTCTATCCATAATTTTCACAGGAACATATCTCTCCTGAACAATAATTAACCTCTCTTCAAAAGCCTTCCACATATCAAATGCGGATTTCCCTTCAAACAGCTGTTCCCAATACACGTTCCCCAGCTCTTGCCGAATTTTGCTATAGTTGGCCTTCCCCCAGTTTAACGCACTTCCATTAGGACCACTCTCATCTTTCTCCATGACTATTGTAAAACTAAAGGAATTGTGATCATTATTCCCAAAGTAATCCCTTACTGAAACTTCCACCACCTGGGCGGGCTCAGTTCCCAACACCCGGTCTTGCACGGCCGCTTCCCTAGTTGAACTATTTTTACACTGCTCTAGAAAATGCTCCTGGATGGTCCATACAAATTCTGCACCAGCTAGACCTCTAACACTGAGTGAATCCCAGTCCATGTTGGGAAAATTAAAATCTCCCATCACCACCATTCTGTTGCTCCTACAACTTTCTATGATCTATCTATATATTTTTATCTCGATTGGTGTCGGGAAGCCGTTAGTACAATCCCAGCATTGTTACTGCACCCTTTCTATTCCTGAGCTCTGGCCATATTGCCTCACTGCTCGAATCTTCCATGGTGCACTCCTTCAGCACAGCTGTGATATCTTTTGCGACCAGTGACGCTTCTACTCCACCCCGTTTCCCTTCCTCGTTATCCCGCCTGAAGCATTAAAGTCCTGGGATATTTAGTTGCCAATCACGGCATTCCCTCAAAAAGTCTCAGTAATGACAATAACATTATTTTCCCAGGTACTATTCCAAGCCCTAAGTTCATCTGCCTTACCTACTATACTTCTTGCATTAAAACTACAAGTCCCTCTGTGTTCATCCTCCCCTTCCTGCCTCCTCTATCCCTCAGTCATGCTGATTTCATGATCTAGTTATTTAGGCCTTAGTTACTAACTCCTTTCTGTTCACCAAACTCATCACTTGTTTCCCGATCCCCTGCCACATTAGTTTAAACCCTTCCCAACAGCGTTAGCAAATGCACTCCATCGGACATTAGCTCCAGTCCTACCCAAATGTAGACCGCCCCATTTGTAATAGTCCTACCTCCCCGAGAACCGGTCCCAATATCCCAAACATCTGGACTACTCCCTCCTGCTCCATCTCTCAAGCCACGCATTCTTCCTGATTATTCTATCTTTGCTAGTCTGACTAGCACTTGACACTGGAAGCAATCCTGAGATTACCACTTCTGAGGTCCTACTTTTTAAACTTGGCTCCTAATTCCCTAAATGTTTCTTGTAGGACCTCATCCCAGCGGCACATTAATCTAGGGAGACTTAATTCAGGTACATAGAGTATTAGGGATACTATATTAGACTGAGGAATGGACTCTGTAACTCCAAATAATGATGATCTTGTTCCTGTTGATCGTGTTTGTTTGAATGTCCTGCGTATTGTAACCTGCACGCCTTGTTCTTTCCAAGTTTATTTTTCACCCTACGATCTGTATGTCCATGCTTACTGTCATCTATCTGTACTGCTTGCAAATAAAGCTTTCACTGGACTTTGGCACATGTGACAATAAATCTAATATATTAATTATTTCTCACCCTAACAGTGTCTCTTTTAGAAATATGCGATCTTTGCTAACCCTCAAGTTTCAACATAATCGTCCCTCTTTGTCACCTACCATGACAGATTAAATACCCAGTTCCATTACCATCTCTTCATGGTGTCATCATCTCATGGATTAGACTGCTGATACTTGTTTGAGCTGTGTCTGTGTTAATGAGATCGTGCCTTACAA
Source organism: Hemiscyllium ocellatum (assembly GCF_020745735.1). Classification (NCBI taxonomy): domain Eukaryota; kingdom Metazoa; phylum Chordata; class Chondrichthyes; order Orectolobiformes; family Hemiscylliidae; genus Hemiscyllium; species Hemiscyllium ocellatum. The sequence goes on along the minus strand of NW_026868049.1, from coordinate 25,386 downwards.
AGGAGATCATACCTGTTCACAGTGCCCCAAATACTCTCTCATCAAGGCCCTACAAATACAGGAAGACGGCTTTACTTATGCACTTGAATCATATTACAATGAAGGGCAGCATACTGTACAAGGTGCTCAATACTTAACGCCCTTGGAAGACCGATTTTTGGTGACTCATGATCAAGGACATTCAGGTCCTTTTTAAAAAAAACAACACTTCTCAACCTTGTACCATTTAATCAACACTAAATGAGATGCATGCTGTTTATTTCTCACATCCAAGTCATTTCTATGTCTTGCAAATTGTTTTGGTTCAAACACTGAAACTTGTGATATCCCATGAGTAACTGCCTTCAGTCCATAAAAGTGCAAGAAACTCTGTATTGTTTCCATTGACCAATTCTCAATCCATGTGGTATATCTGGATCACTCCGTCTGCAACTTATCAATGTACTCTAACTTCCTTTGTTCACTTGTTAGCAACAATGCAAACATTATTCTGCAAATTCAAATACACCACACCCACTGGTTCTCTTTTGTGGATGCATCAACTAACAAACTCCACAGGTTTCTCAAAGATAATTTCCGATTCCTAAATCTAAGCTGACTCTGCCAAGTCACATCATGATTTCCCAAGTGTCTAATTATAAAATTTCTCACAAAAGGTTCTAATATTTTCCTCAGTCCTGACATCAAGGTACCCACTTTTTTTTTCGTATCCATTCCATTCCGGTTTTAAATACTTAGGATTAGAATAACTACTTTCCAGTCTGCAGGAACGAGAATTTCCAGAGTCTAAAGAATTTTGAAGGGTAATCAATACTTCTTTCTTGTCATGACAACGTTTAAAAGACATTTGGATAAGTACGTGAATAGGAAAGGTTTGGCCGGATATGGGCCAAGCGTTGGCAGTTGGTACTAAGTTAGTTTGGAATTGGAATAGTCAGCATGGACTGGTTGGACCAAAGGGTCTGTTTCTGTTCTGTATGACTCTACATCACTTTCACTAGCTGTATTGCCACGTCCCTGAAAACTTTGGGATGTAGCTCATTGGGTGCAGTAACTTGCCAAACTTCAATTCAATTAGTTTTTGAGTAAGTCCACTTTATTAATTCTAATCATGCACATGTTCTTATTTTCACCAGTCAATCTGTCCCATATTATTTCTAGTTGATTTTCGGTACCTTCCATTGTGGAGACAGTGCGAAGTTATTACCCTCAGCAGGAGGCAGAGATGTATACTGTCACTGTGTGAATACCTCGGAGCACTCAACTGGGAGATGATGAACGTGACACCCACTCCCCCTCAGAAAGTTCTAGAATCAAGACAGTTCAATGAAACTGTCACTTCCTGATCACTGACAGCATCGTCCTCTCTCTCGTGTGAGGTTACAGGTTATGGTGAAACTCATTTTAGAATCAAACTGACTTCACACTTTGCACCTGGCATAGGTCCAGGTCGAGGTAAGAAAAAGTTTGTGATCAAAATATTGTAACGAGAAGAGTTGCCAGAAGAGAATTGTAACTGGAAAGGTGTGGATGATGGTTTATTCAGAAACAGTGTTGAGGCAGAAGTGAAGACTGGGGATATTGTGAAGGTGGGAATGGACAGGTTTTGTGGTAGACGGAATATTGAGATATAAATCAGTTCAGGATAAAATGGGGTAATCGTGATAATGAATACTTTCGTTTCTCCTCAGATGTTTGTAAGCGAGGGATATGAAATTCATGGCATAGAAATGGAGATTGCGATTGAAAGCGAAGACAATAGTTTGGATCTTTGCCAAATATGCACTACAGAGAAAATGATGACATTCACAACGGGTTAGAGAATTAGTAAATGGGCAGAGATAGACTCACCGGGAACACCAACAATAGCGAGGATGGGATAGTAACCTGCCTGAATAGTCATTACACAGCGTCAATCGAGATGTTGTTACTACACTGAAGTCTTCTCCACTACAACAACTTCCAATATAAAATTGCTTCTGGGCACAACTGCCCTGAACATACACAAGAAATACGGATTTCCCTGGAATTTACTCTCAGAGCTCTTGCCAGTTAATTGTTTATCGTTTACACAATGCAATTCTATAATCTGTTTGTAAAGATGCAAACATCTTATTGCACAATGTGCGTGCCTTTTCTTTTTGAGATTTTTTTCTAGCCTTAGCGCAAAAGTAAGTGTTCTGTTTAAAATTGACCTGTTTATTGGGATTCAAGGATCAGACATAGTATGTGTTTTTCATGGGTTAAGAAACAGAAAGGTATAGTTGACAGTGGCTGTGGAGACTGATGAGGAGTAAAGTGACATCCCCACCAGTCCCCAATGTCTTCTTGACAGACAGAATAAAAAGATTGCAGTGAAAGGAACAGAATATATTCAGAAGAAGGAATGGCAAGTGACAATGTAAGCAAAACAGAATCGTTTCAAATGGAATGGCTGTACAGTGATTTTGTGTGTGTGTGTGTCTGTGTGCGCGCGCGCGCACGCGCGCGTGCGCAGGGAGATACAATTGTTCATATGTGTGCAACATATTCAGAACGAACAAGAGAGACATACTTAACAAACAATGTGTTGTACAAAATTTATAAAATATAAGTATGTTATTTAATCTTCAGCTGAGATGTTATGTTCCCTTTCTCTCAACGTACCGTCTGGCTCCTGCCCCAATCTGGCATTCCCTGATCTAATCTTTCATTCTTATCGGGATGGATGTTATAAATTCCTGCTTCTGGTGTTCCAACTTGTTTCAGTTAATCCATTTTCTACCAGGAAACATATACTGGGTTTTGTCAACAGGTGGTGCTTGTCATATTGATGGAGATAAAGGTTGTGGCACCAAATCCAGGATTTTAACTTATTAATCTGTTGCACATACACTGTACAAAGGACCAAAGCACACAGGAATTGTCAAACCAAATACGGAAGCACATCTAATTCTATCAATCATGTAGACTTCTCTATTTTTACATCTCCACGTCTATATTCTCTCTCTCTGTCTTTCTCCCCGTGTCTGCGTGGGTTTCCTCCGGGTGCTCCGGTTTCCTCCCACAGTCCAAAGATGTGTGGGGTCAGGTGAATTGGCCATGCTAAATTGCCCGTAGTGTTAGGTAAGGGGTAAATGTAGGGGTATGGGTGGGTTGCGCTTCGGCGGGTCGGTGTGGACTTGTTGGGCCGAAGGGCCTGTTTCCACACTGTAAGTAATCTAATCTTTCCATCTAGTTAATATATCCTCCAATCGTTCTTCGTGTCCCATGTCTCAAACCTCCCTCATTCAGTTTACATCTATTGCTCACTTTTGGATCAGATGGCTTATAATTGAGTAATGTAACTAAAAAGAGAGGAGGGAGGCGTTAGCTAGAGTTAGTTGGAAGGGAAGCTGAGCACGGCAATATGGTGAAGCAGCAATGACAGGAGTTTCTGGAGATAATTCAGCAGCACATCAGAAATTCATCCCAAGTAAAAAGAAAGATATTCAGGGGAGGCAAGGCAGCCGTGTGTGATAACGAACTCAGGGACAGAATAAAAGTAAAAGAAAATGCGCGCAATGTGGCGAAGATTATTGGGAATCTAGACGATTAGGAAGCCTATAAATTCCAGCACGGATATCTAATTACAGCAAATGGGAGGAGAGGGTGAAATATGATATTACGCTTGTTAATCATGCAAAAGAATATTGAAAGAGATTTTTAGATAAATAACAAGGAAGGCAGGGAGTAAAGAACAAACAAAGGAATGTTGGAAAATGAAGCTTGAATAGTTATGAGAAGCAATGGAATGGCAGTGGAATTGAATACATTGCAACAGTCTTCATGGTGGAAGACACCAGCAAAATGTCAGAACTTGAAGACAGTCAGCAGGTAGAGGTGAGTATAGTGATCAACAGTAAGGAGAAGGAGTTGGGGAAGGTGAATTTGGATCAATCAGCGAGACCAGTTGCAGAACACCCCATAGTTCGAAAGGAATGCCGAAGGTGATTATGGAGGCACTGCTGGAGATTTTTCAGGTAATTTTGGAGTGAGGGAGGATTGCTAAATATAACCACCCTGTTTAAGGAGAGAGGGACACAGAAGACAGGAAATTACAAATGGCCAGGCAAGTTGAAACTGTTGCATAGAAGGACTTAATGGATCCTTACGTGTATGAATATATGCGTGGAGTAAAAGAACAAGGAAGTTCTGAAGTATATTGGACGTGTTGTGATTAAGCTACAGCATAACAAGAGTTACATTTACAATGCTATTGCGAACAGAAGACTTGAAAGTACGGTTAAAACAAAATAAATCATTTCGAAGCAGACAGGAGCATTAGTGACAAAGAGACTGTTTCCTTGACCCTGTAGTGAGAATGTTGAGGTAAGCTTGTCAGTAAACAGACTAAAATAAAATGTATAAAAAGCACAATAAAATCTGTTGCTGCGGATATAGCAACACATATGAAGCTGAAAAAGCACAGCAGGTCAGACAGTATCCTAGGAACAGGAAAGTCAACATTTCAGGCTGAAAGACTTCATCAGGATTGGGCCGGGGGAAGGGGAGCTGGAAAGTAAATAGTGGGAGGGGCGTGGGGCGGAGGGAAGGCGAGATGGGATGACGATAGGGGATGCAAGTAGGGGGATAATATGATTGGTCAGTGGGAAGGGTGCAGCGGATATACGAATAGGAAGATGGACAGCTTAGGTCAGGTCAGGGAAGGGGAACATGGGATAAGGCTGTGGTTGGAGAGATCTTGAAGCCAGTGAAGTAAATATTGAGACCTGTGAACTGTAAGCTCTCCAGCTGAAAGATCAGGTTGTGTTCCCTAGTTTCTGTTTGTCCTCATCTGACAGTGGAGGAGGCCAAGGATGGACCTGTGGCCGGATGAGCTGGGGTGGGGGGGAGTAATTGAAATGGATGGCAACTGGAATGTTGGGTTGGTTAAAGCGTTCAGAGAGCAGATGCTCCATGAATATGTTCCCCAGTCTCCCTTTGCTCTCCCTGATCGAGAGGAGACCACATTGGGAGTTGGAGACGTGCTTGGTGGGGCAGGACCAGTTGCTCTGCACGCAACAACCAACCCGACTTTCCAGTTACCTTCCATTTTAATTCCCCTCCAACTCGTCCGGGGACATGCCCATCCTTAGCCTGTCCACTGTCAGAGGAGCACCACCTGGGGTTTTAATTTTGGAGGTGATATCCCAAGGGCCTCAATATTGACTGCAGCAGCGTGAAAATTCCTCCATGTCCGTTCGCCTTGTCCAGACCCACCTGTACATCTTATCACTCACATATCCGCTCCACCCTTCCCACTGACCAATCACAGTAACCTCATGCCTGCATGTACACACCACCATCATACCTACCCTTCATCATTCCATATCCAATCACTCCATTTCTGGGCTTCCCTCGCCCTCGCCAGTCCTGACGAAAGGTCCAAGATCAAAATATTGCCTTTTTGCTCCTCTGATTCTGTCTGGTCTGCTGTGTTTATCCAGCTCCAAGTTTATTAACTATGGCCTCCCGCACCTGTAGTACTTACTCTCTCCAAGTTGTGGAACAATATAGTCTACATATAAGAAGAAATACATTGGGACATTTGAAAAGATCACTGACTCGTTCCTCATTTCTTAACAACCCAACACACACCTTCCAGGTGAAGCAGCATTTCACTTGTACTCTTTCAATCCAATCTCCTGTCATTTCCCTACTCACAATGCAGTCTCATTTACACTGGGGAGAACAAACAGAGACTACATTGAGGAACACTCCCAATCTTTCTGTTATAAGAGCCCTGATCCTCTCATTGTTTCCCATTTGAATAACCTACCTTGCTTTCATGCTAATATTTCGGTCCTGGGCTGCTGCAATGTGCGAATGAAGCACAACCTCAGATCGAGTTACATCTCACATTAGACTTTGGTACGTTACAGCCTATAGAAGTTAATATTTAATTCCATAATTTCACAGCCTGATGCCATTATGGCTGTTCTCAAATCGTCATACATTCCTTCTCCTGGTCTCCCAATGAATTTGCCCTGTTTGTGAATCTTTTGTCTTGCACTCAATTAAGGAAACCGGCTCCACTCTTCACAATCTGATATATACTCATTTTACATTTGATTCTCTTTTACCAAAAACAAAAGTCCATATGTCAGTGACATTGCGCCTCCACGCCGTCTGTTTCCCATCACCCCTCCTCTACCTCTGGCAAGAGATTGAAAAACCCTTTTTCCAATCATTTTCTGTTCTGAAGAAGTGTCACACTGGACGTAAAACGCTAACTCTGTTTCTCTGTCACTGTAGATGCTGCAGATCTGCTTTGTTTCTCCAGAAATGAACAAAACACATTTTCAATAAAGCAAATAGCTGTTGATACCGGAAATCTAAAACCAGAACAAAAAAAGAACTGGCGAGCCTTGAAGAACGATCACTGGAACCAATGACTAACTCTACTTTCACTCCACAAATGCTGCAAGACCTGCTTAACGTCCCCAGCAATTTCTATTTTTCAACACGTTTCAAAGATTTGTGTCAACGTTGCTCAAACCCCCTGTCCAACCTGGAGCACCAGATACCGGGAAGTGAAAGATTACGCACGATGAACAAATTCATTGGTTCTGAAACTACATGAGGCTGGCATCACTGACACGACAGAGCACTTACTCTTAGTCAGGCAGAGAAACAGAGGGAGACGTATTCACTCTAAACACAGAAGGTCGCATATACTGGAAGGGAAAGGATCCAGATGAATATATTAAAGTGTGTTGAGGAATGAGACAAACTGTAAGTGTGACACCATGGTGAGACCCTCAGTGGAATGAGAATATAAAATTGGACGTGTACCACAGCAGAAACCAGAGTAGGTCACTGAGCACATGGCTGATGGGTGAATGAGTGTCGGTGTGAACTGGGGAACAGGCAGCAGAACTGTATTAGAGATATTGCAGCTCAAACCGTGTATTCCATGTGGTACTGCAGAGCACAGCAACAGCAGAAGCAGAAGTATATAAAACTATAACCTGTAACATTTTGCAACGGATAATCCCTCAGTCTACCATTACCATTAAGCTGATCTATGGTTCAGTGGGGAGTGTGGGTAAACATACCAGGGTCAGAACCATATGTACCTAAAACTGATGACAACCTGTTATAGATCCCTCACTTGACTGGTTATATTCCAAACAGCAGAACTAACATCTTATATAGAGGGCGCAATGATCCCAAGACTAACAGATCAGATCGAAACTCAGCAGTCCTGCCACACCCAGTCACAAATGGATTAATTAACTCACTGCAGAAGAGTGTCATATACATGTCCCCATCCTAAATAATGGAACAGCTCTGCACATCAGTGCAATAGACAAGGATTCGTATCTACACCATACTCAGCCAGTTGTGTTGAATTTACGATTCAACTCACCTCATCAGTATGCCCACAGAATCACAGATGACAGTTTTCAAACAATTTGATTCACTCTATGTGACACGAAGAAACATCTGAACACAGTAGATACGACATAGGCAATATAAAGCAAGCCCTGGGGAAGCCCTGGGCAATATAAAACTGTCCCTGGGGAAGCTGTTTCATTCCATTTCTGATTCTGGCATCTATCTGGCAATGTGGAAAATTAACCTGACAAATCCCTTAAGAGGAAAATAATTACAGTATGACCAATATCATCCCCTCAACTCCATTACGACAGTCAGATGGGTGGGAGTTCTTTTTGACAGCGCTGTGAAGCAGCACAAAAATTACCTGCTCAGTATGGTTTCCGATGGGTCCTCATGTGGGGCTGGTGCTGTTGTGGAAATGTCACTGGATTACTAATCCAGACCAAGAAAATGCTCTGGCAGTTAGCGGAAGTCAAAAGCAATTAATAAAATGTTGAGATCCGAAATCTGGTGTAAGTAACAGTGACCGTGAAGCCAATGTTGATTTTAAACACCAATTTGATTCTCCAATGTACTTTCAGGAAGTGAATCTCCCGGACTTTCCTGGTCTGGCCTAAAAGTCACTCCAGACACACAGACACGTGATCAACTCTTCAATGGTCTCTGAAATGGCCAAGCAAGATACTCAATTGTATCAAATTGCTCCGACACCTTAAAGGATAAAACTGGACAGAACAGCCGGCACCAGCCTCTGTATCAGAAAAGAGAATGTGAAACACAATCCTGTCGATCCTGCAGAGACCTCCTCCCGAACATCTGAGAGCTTGTGACAACATTTACAGTGTTTTCCCACAGACTGCACTGAAACATCAGGAAAGGAGTAGGTTATTCAACACAGTGAGCCTCCACTTTCTCATCTTGGCTGGCAATCTCCTCACTGCATTTCTCCTACAGCAGACTGAGATATATTGCAATTCATTTCATCAACCAAATGTTTGAGATGTTTGAGAATAGCTGGGACCCAAGGACATATTCCTGAGCTACTCCATGAACCTTCATCTCCAATAAAAGGATCCTTTTATTCCTGTGTTTCCGGTCCAAGGGCTCCTCTGCTGGAGCTTGTACACTCTGACCTGCTGTCTTTTTCTTATTTTCTCCCTCACTTTTCTCTTTGTAACTTACTGGTCTCAAACTAGCCCCATGGTTTGGAGCTTAAGCTGAGCCCAGTGCGGAGGAGAGTGAGTCCTTACTTACTTTTCCGGAGTAAGCAGAGTACGTGGAATTGGCAGTGGCTACATCAGCAGAGGCAACGTGGATATGATAGGGGCCAGCAGCAGAGAGTGATGCCTGAGGATTAGAGACTTGTTGAAGATTGGGTCCTGCACTGGTGATGATGAAGCGGATAGTGGAAGGCCATCATGGTAACATCGGTGAGGTGAGTCCAGCAGTAAGAGACATGTCTCTGACATTGGAAGGGTCTGGCACAGGGGGTAATGAGCCGGTGGTAGAGGAGTATCTGCCCAATGGCAAAAATGGTGCCTGAGGATCAGCATCTTCAATGTTGCTAGGGTCTGGTGTAGATGGTGATGTAGCTGTCTTGGAGGGATTGGGTTGCAGGGATGGTCTATAGTGAAGAGTTGTTTCACAACTCATCAACTCTCTTCAAGCTGTATCCTCTGTTTATTCATTTTCTTCAATTGTCACCACTTTGTGGCAACACGTGAAAGCTTTTCACTGTATTTTGTTGTATTGATAATGTAAAATGCACCAGGTCTTAAAAATTAAAATCAAAAACTTTTACTCTCTCTTTCCTGCCAGCTGACCCATTCTGAAAACATATCCAAATATTCACCACAATCCCACGAGATTTGATTTTGCACACTGGGCTTGGGACTTCAGCAAAAACCTTTCTGAAAATCTCTCTTGTAATCGTATCCGACTGAATCATCTCTCCCTCAGCCTTCTCTGCTCCAAAGTAAACAACCTGAGCTTACCCAGCCTCTCTCCATAGCTGATATGCTCCACCCCAGGGAACAGCCTGGTGAATCACCTCTGCACCCCTCCACTACAATCACATCCTTCCTGCAATAAGGTTCCCAGAACTACACACAGTATGCCATCTTGGTCTAACCATAGACTTGTCTAGCTCTGACAATGTATATGTTGGGGAATGAAGGTTGTGCCTACGGTTCCCTCTGCCTTCTTAACTAACCTATTAATTTCAGTCAAAAATTGTGTTGCTGGAAAAGCTCAGCAGATCAGTCAGTATCCAAGAAGCAGGAAAGTCGATGTTTCAAGAATAAGCTCTTCATCAGGAATGTGGCCATCATTCCTGATGAAAAGCTTACGTTCGAAACGTCAACTCTCCTGCCCCTTGGATGCTGCCTGACCGACTGTGCATTTCCAGAATTTCACTTCGTGATTCTGATCTCAAACATCTGCCGTCCTCACTTTTTCGCTAACTTGTGAACCTGTGCAATCACAGTCAGGGATCTGTGGAGAAACACCCTCTGAGCTTCCCAGTGTACTGCCATTCATTGCATACCCCTATGTTTGGTTCCTTCTTCTAAAGTATATCACCTCATAGTTATCAGGGTTACTTTCCATCTGGCCATCGGACCATTCCATCTGTATCTTCCTGTAATATCTTCCTCACTGCCAACCACCCGGCCAATCTTTGTGTCAAACACAAACTTAATTATCACACTCCCCCACCCCCGTACACATTCGCATCTACATCATTTATGAATGTCACAAATAATAATGGACAGAGCACTGATCCCTGTGGTACACCAGCAAACACTGGTCTCCAGTTACACATACAGCCTTCCGCCACGACCCTCTGTCTCTTGCCACTAAGATAATGTTTGATGTAACTCACTAAGTTGCCCTTGATATCATGATTTTTTAAAATCAGTTTCCCATATGGGGCCTTGTCAATGGCCTTGTTGGAAAACCATATAAACACCATGCTCGAAGCTATACAATAAATTTCATTTGGATTGGCTTCCCCTGATGATGTTATGCTGACTATCCCTGATCAAACCTTGCTTCTCTAAATGAAGATCAATTTTCTCCTGTCCTATTTTCTGCAATACTTGGCCTAACACTGATCTAATACTGACTTGTCTACAATTCCCCGGTCTATTTCCACCACCCTTCCCATAAAGTGGGACCACTTAGTTGTGCGCCAGTCATCTGGCATCGCCAACTTCACTGTGGTCAGATTCAACTTAAGCATTTAACTCAGGGCCTTTTGTCCTTTGTCTCCAACAGCAGCCTGTGGTACAATTCACCCAGACCTGGCAATCAGTCCAATTTTATACCAGCCAAATCCTCCGATCCCTGCTCGCATCTTATATCAGTCTGTTCAAGAGCTTCCCAATCCATCTTCTTGAATTCTGTCCCTGCAATCTCCTTCTCCCAAATAAAACAGATATGGAGCTCTCATGTAATAATCGATCAATGTTCTCCAGCTTCACACACAGAGTGCTCCCTTGGTCTCTAAGGGCCCTAGTTGTTTCCTGGTTATTCTGTTCTGCTTAATGTACGGGGATTCTTCCTAACCTTGCCTGGCAGGAATTCTCCCTGCCGCTGTGTCAGTCCGTCTCTCTGTGTGAACTTTCTAAGCTTCACTGCGATCTCCTTTCATTTTGGCAATCACTGGAGAACACAAACTGCGTTTCTCCATCAGTTAATCTTGCCTCTAATAAAATAGACATGAAATTAACTGTTTAGTTTCTGTGTAATTACCTAGTTCTCTGCAAGAAAAATTCTTGTGTGGATAGTCCCCAATACACACGTGTCTTTACCGTCACTTTCCCATCAAGTATCAAGATAAGCGTTTGGTGATCCTTATGTTTCTTGTTAGTTTGTATTCTTGTTCTTTTTGGTTTTCTTATCAGTTCATTGATCCTCCTTTGCTGGGTCCCACATATTTCTGAATCCATTGCTTACCACAGTATCTGTCATTTTTCTGAGCTGCTTCCTTTGATCTAACGCAATATTTAACTTCTTTTGTTAACTATTGTTAAGTCACCTTACCCTTTTGCTGTTTGCCCTGTGGTGGACATGTGCATATTGTACATTTTAAGGTGTTTATTTAAACAACAACCATTGTCTGTCTGCCAGTAAATCATTTTCATGTACTTCTCCAATTCACTGAAGCTAATTTGCCCCTCATACATTCATCACTTGCATGACTCAGGTTTATAATCACAATTAAAAAAAACTGTTGTATTCAGACGTCAGATAAAATTCAATACATTATGATTAATATTCCCAGCACCTCCTTTACAGTAGTGTTTTTAATTAGCTCTTATGATCACATAACATCAATTCGAAAACTGCCTGACCTCTACCTCAGTGCTCAAAATACTGTTAAAGAAAACCATCTCAAACATGGTCATGAAATCCATTTTTCCCAGCAGTAGCATTCGCATAGGTTAACACAGTTTAGTCGCAGATTGCAGCTGGTGATTCTCACAGTATTACCCACAAACCTACGTATATACTTCCCTGTTTTATAACATACGCAACGTCTGTATTGCAGCTTTGACTTTGATATATAACTTCCATCAATGTTTGTTTCTCCTTGCTGTCTCTAATTTCCACCTTACCAGGTTCTGTGGAATCTGAGCGATGTGGCCTCTGAAGAGATTAATGGCAGATTCAGGTGAGACATTTCGTGAGGCTTTTGTGGACATTGAAATAATCTCGTCACGTTGGTCGTTATTCTCAAGTGTCATTGTGGTATTTTCACTAGATCTCCCATTATGCTGGCGGAGAACAGAAGGAGAATGGTCTCTCAGCAATGCTGTGTATTTCCCCCAGACAACTGAGACTGCTGTAAACTGGGTGGGAACCTTACAGCAGGCTCGTAAAGTGTTGCTGCTGCTCTCCAGTATCCTAGTGAGATCACATCTGGAGTCTGCTGTACATATTTAGTCTCCTCACTGAAGAAACGATATTATTTTCTTGGACGCAGCTCAGAGATGGTTCCCTCAACTGATTCCTTCCATGAAGGTGTTAACTTATAAGGAAAGGATGATCATATTGATCCAATACCCACTGGAGTTCATGAGAATGAAAGATGATTGTATTTTTACATAGAGCACCGGAAGGAGTCAGCAACAGAAGACAATTACACAGTCAATAGAGGAATCCATTCCACTTCTCCAGCCTGTTATACAGGGAAAGCAGAAGGATATTCCAGCTTTGGACCCTGTTACACCTGAACAGGATGAGGCTATTCAGCCCCTGGAGCCTGATATACAGTTAAGGAGGAGGCCAAGAAGCTCCTCGATTTTATAACACGGGACCAAGAGGAGGCTGTGCAGCACCAGTATCCTGTTACACAGCAACAGGATCAGCCCATTCAGCCTCCTCAAGTCTATCACACAAGAATTGGATGAGACTGGAAGAGGTTATTCAGCTTGAGAATTAGAGAAGGGGATAAAATTATTTGAGACTTGTGGAAAGGAAGAGTATCTGTTATATGGGGACACGAGAAGACCAAACGCTTCCTTGATCCCATTTCAGGGATGCTGGAGGTAATTGTTCAGTATGAGACAGTTATGAAGAAATATGAAGAGACCCTTCAGCTCCTCAAAAAGTTATACAGCAACAGGAAGATTTCACAAGCCCTCAAGCTCCTGACGTATCATCAGAATGAGGAGAAGCAAGTCTTGAATATGTAAATGATGACGTTCTGTCTATTGAGACTTTAATGTAGGAACACGACGTGGGCATTCAGTCCACTGAGTGTGTAAAACAGGAACAGAATTATTCCATTCAGACACTCATGCCTCTTACACAGCGATTGGAGCAGATCTTTTAAAGCTTTGTGTCTGTTCCACGGGAACACTGGAAAGGGAACGTTACAGTACAGAAAGGGTAGGAATTAGGATAATCATCTTCAGTAATGAATAAAATTAGTGAGCAAACTGTTGGGAACTAAGGGAAATTGTGAGAATCCACCATTGATTAATTAACAACAGGAGATTTGCAAAGTCAAAATGAAATACATCAGAATCAGCATGGATTTTTAAAGAATTTATTTGTTAGAGTTTGTTATATATGTGACTAGCAACGTAGACAATAGGGATCCTGGAGGCGTAAAGTATCTGGAATTTGAGAAAGCATTTATTAAAGAGCTGCACAAAAGATTAAGCAGTAAAATAAGACAACATGAGTTTGGGAGGAAGTTATTCGCTTGGATAGAGGGGTCGTGAGCCAACAAAATACAGAGAGATGGAATAGATGTTTCGTTTAATGGCTGACACCTTTCGGGATTCTTTTGAGTTCAGACAGCATGACCCGACTATTTCTCATCTATTGTATTATTTGGATGAGGGGATAGAAGACTTGACAGCCACATCTTCAGCTGATGCTAAAACAGGTGGCAAAGTAGGTTGATGCAATGAAGATGTAGAAAATTTACAAATGGACTTGAACAGTTTAGATGAATGGGCCAACATTTGCAGATTAAATTTAATGTGGATCAGTATGGGATTATCCATTTCGATCAGAGGAATCGAACTTGTTATGGAAATGGAAAGCAACTAACGAGTGCTTACGGGCAGAGGGATCGGGGTGTACTTGTGCATATCACAGAAGGCCCACATGCAGGTAAAGCAGGGAATGAGAAAGGCAAGTGCAATTTCAGCATTTAATTCCAACTGAATCGAATATAAATGAAGGGAAGAATTGCTGCAACTCTGCAAGGTATTAGTGAGACTGTAACTGGCGTACTGTGTACACTTCTAGCACCCCGAGTGCAGAGGGATGTAGTTACAATGAAGGCGGTTCAGAACAAATTCATTAGATTGATTCCAGAGATGAATTTGTCTTTTGAAGAACATTTGAGCAATTCAGACCAATACTCTCTGGAGTTTAGAAAAATGAGAGGAAACCTCATTGAGGTCTGGAGGACGTTAAAGGTGATTGACAATGTCGGTGTGGAGTGGATATTTCCTCATGTGGAACAAACTAGAACAAGAGATCATAGTTTTAGGATTAGGCAGAGCAGATGTAAAACGGGGTGAAGAGAAATCACTTCTCTCAAAGGGTTGTGACTCTGTGTAATTCACTGTGTCGGAGTGCAGTGAGTGCTGGGACATTGATAAATGATGGGATAAGGAGAGCGACCAGGAACATGGGACTGAGGCCTCATTGCCATCAGCCATGATTGTATTCAATGGCGGATCACGCTCGCGGGGCTGGATTGCCGACTGATGCTCCTTGTTCTTATTCAGTCTTTCGACTGTGGTACACCGGAATGGGGGAGGACTGGTTATCAAACAGGAAGCAGGCACTCTGGATATATCAGTCTCAATCAGTTCGACAGAGCGTAGCCAGTGGAGTCACACTGAGTCCTCAGCTCTTCACAATCCAAATCAATGATCAGGAGGAGTTGAACAGATATACTGCTACTAAGTTTGGTGTTGAACTGAGTTGTCAAGACAGTAAGTTATCAAGAGAATGTGGAGAGTCTGAAAATTGATATACACAGGTAAAATCAATTAATGATAGTTTACCATGTGGAATATAACTGAATATATAACTTGCAATCTGTTTCAGGAAGTTTATAAGGCAGTATTATCCTGCAATGGAGAGGGATTACAGGGCTGAGTGAAACAGCTTGTACTGGAGGTTTCACTCTGGCCCGTTCAGACATGGGAAGTGTTGATCCATCTGATGCTCACATGGCACCGATGCTGTCAGTACAAACGGGATATTTTTACGCATTTGGTGGGTGGTGCGGAGTGGTGAGGGGGGAGGGGTGGGTGTGGTGTTTTGAGCTGTGTGCGAAGAAGACGGCCTTTATCTGAGATTCCATCCTTTATTTTCAAATGGACATCCGAGTACGATGGGAATGACTGTTTCTGAATGAAGAGACTTTGGGGTATTCTCCAACATGATGTATTGTGCATGGGCACACTGCAACATCAAAGAAGTGAGAGTTCCTTCAGTTCTTCTACCTCTCTCCATTGACATGGAACCCTATAGAGCTATGTACACCATCGGGAATCCCATTATATTGGGAAAACAAAGATACACCCTGCTGAGGAGAAAACATTCACCTCATCCACTACATAGATCCTCCATCACTGAACGCTGACATTGATGCTGAAATGCTGGCAGATGAGCGATATGTCATGCACTCCTGCCTGAAACGTTCCAGATCATAGAAGCTGAATGCATCAGTGACACTAACAGCCACTGACAGTACCGTACTCCCCCTGGTGTGAAGCTGCAGGTCGTGTTGACAGAGGTGACCCAGCTCTGTGACCAGCTCCTTGTTCAGTCAGGGACCCCTCACACCCTGCTCCTGGGTTAAGTGTCCCTTGGGTAGCTGGTCTTGGAAAACCCGGAGTAGATACAGCAGATCCCTTTCCCTACACACGCTCACTCCGTGGTTTCAGAGCTTCCCCTCTCTGCAGCCTGTGCTCCATTTGTTGTTCATGTTACAGACCCAGATGCTGTAACTATAGTTCCCATGCTCCATTCAGAGTTGGATCACAAAATCCTCTGGTATCCCTGAATGTCTGAGGCAGCTCCAAGCACAACCTCCAGCAAACCATCCCCAGCATCTCCACGAACTTTTCAATAACAGGAGACAGTCAGAAGCCCCTCAGCTGCAAGTGTTATACACCAGGCCAGACCACCACAAAATATTTTTCTTTTATTAAACGTAGATGTGAATTGGATGTTTCTGATGTGTTGTGATTGGCCAACCCGTTCAACATTAAGCAAAATGCAATCCATTCAAACACTCTAGTTAAACCACAATCAAAGAGATGAACAACTGGGGATAGCTTCTTTACTGGAACACTTACGCAAACAATTGATACAGTACCTTTTACTCATTAACTGTTCTAATACAGGAACATCCCATAAACATGCCCCTTGACAAAAAGGTAAATTCAAACTCAGAATCTTATGTGCAGTTCTCCAATCCAGGACGAAGCAACTTCAAGAGAGTTTTCAGAGAGATGAGCAGCTTGGGATCATGTACTGAAACCTGCAACCCTTCTGGGATCCCTAGCAGCTTCTGATTGCTGCAGCTAAAAACAAAACGAGAAGACCTGGTCTGAGAGAGCTGTCACTGTCCTTCCATTGTTCCCACCAGTTTAATAAATCATAAAGGCCTCCTGAGTTATTTACTTCTGCCATTTTCAGGCAGCAGTTCGGCATTTCTCTATTTAAGTATTTTCTTCAAAAAAAAACCCATAAGAAAATAATCTTTTTAAAGTGGCAGTTTCGTCACACCTTCCACTTTAAAAAAAATGACCCATCAATATTCACAGATAGCATCATTTTAAACCCCTTTTTCTTACTGTTACAGCAGACTACTATATATATATATATATATATTATTGACACTACGCATGCAAACATTCACAACTCTATTCTGTTTCAATCAGTTTACTCCTGCCACAGAACGCCTCTGTCTTTCTTCATCCAAGTCTTGACACCTTATCAGCAAGCACGGTTTCTCGTCCAGTCACCTGTATAACTTCCAAATTGGATGGCATCAATACTAAGTGCTGTCTGAACAGACTGGAAGTTTTCTTCTTAAATTTCTCCAAAAATGTTTAGGTGTTGTGATCAATATAACGATTTGTCTCAGACACGTTATTTACAAGTTAAATGCTGAAATGTTATAAGGCCAAGCTCAAGGCCTCTTTCCCAATTGTGGAATATTTCTGTTGATGGTTTCACCGGACACTCCAACCACACATTACATAAAGGAGCAAATCTCATCTCTCCAAAAATCCTTCTCAATGACAAGTCTCCTCATGTCTCAGCATAAAATAATTACATGCTTCTGTACCTCTCAATGCTGTAACCTCTTTACCTGCTACTCCTGGCCTACACAAGTAAACCTTACTCTCACAGGTATATGTTTTAAGAAGGTCTTGCATATTCTTCTCAATGCCTAACAGAAGCCAAACTTTGACTCATGGATCAACTTATCATCATCAGCCATTTCAGCTTCTAATCTTGCCATTGTAACTCTCTGCTCTTCCACACGAGTTCTCACGACTGCAGGAAGTGAATTTTTGAACTACTCCAAAGTAAGAATCTCCCTAAGAGTGTCACAGATTGTTCTCTTTTTAATACCCTTACCCACCTTTCAAAATTAGTTTGTTTGATTCTTTCAAACTCAATGTACGTTTAACCAGGGATGCTACTTTAGATTCCTAAAATGCTTTCTGTGGGCTTCTGGCATAAGCCCATTTGCACTTCAGATTGCTTTCTTCACCCTCTCATACTGGCCAGATACCTCCTCCGATAGGGATGCAAATACCTCACTCCTTATACCTACTAGCTTTGTTTGGATCAACTAAATTCATATGGTCACTGATCAGTGCATTCGTTTAGCCACTTTCTAAAATTAAAAAGGCTTTTACATCCCTCTCATCAAATGTAGACAATGGCTGGATGTTTTTAAACAGATCCCCACCAGGCCTTTGGCTACCATAGATCTGCTCCTCCTCACTATCCTCCCGTGTCAGTGTACCATCTACCTTCATCTCTGCTTTCTAAGTCGACTTTCCTCTCAAATTGTTAACTTTTGAAGTTGAAACTCTCTCCCTCTTTCTACTTTTCTTGTTTATTTTTCTGTCTTTCTTAGTCCTCTTCTTTTCTTTTAATTCTACTTTTAATCGTATTTCAAACTCTTTCAATTCCTTTTTGTGTTCAAGCTGCCTCATCAACAATTGAATTCCAGCCATTTACAAAAATTCTGATGGTGTTTCAATCAAACTTTAAATGCCAAGGCACAGCTGTAATTATTTCTCCTTTTCTTACAGAGGGTTGGTGTGGACTTGTTGGGCCAAATGGCCTGTTTCCATACTGTAGGGATTCTAATTCTGAACCCAATTTGGTATTGCTGATTTCGAACCAGGCAAGATTGCAAAGTTTGCTATGGACCAGATCAGACTGCTTTAAAATACTTTCAGATGGGAGCCTGGATGCTAACCTTGTCTTATAGTAATGGTAGATGCGAAATGAGTGTTACAGATGTGATGCTGCTGGTCAAACCACACAGCTTAAAGCAACACACCATTTATTTAAAATCTGTAATAATAACATAGACAAAAAGAAGAGCAACAAAGAATAACTTAACTACTGGAAATCTTATCAGAATAAGAGATACAGTATCTTCTACTAATGAACTATTGCAATGTACTACCATCCCATAAATACATCCCTTGGCAAAAAGACACGCCCAAGGCCATTCAGTCTTCCTCGATCAGTTCAAAGAGACAAACACACAAGTCACAATTTCAGTGGACAGGCGCAGATTCAAAGCTGCTGAAACCCCAATCCAACATGGAGCAGCACATGGGACTCTCCGGAAAGTGAACAACAGCCTGACACACCACCCCACCCCCCTTGTCCATGGAGCACCACATGGGACACACCGGGAAGTGAACAGCAGCCTGACACATACCAATTCATTGTTTCTGCGCTTCACAATGCCAGCACTCCATACACTCGGGAACCAAAAACCAAAGAGAAAGTGAAGACTGCAGATGCTGGAGATCAGAGCTGAAAATGTGTTGCTGGAAAAGCGCAGCAGGTCAGGCAGCATCCAAGGAGCAGCAGAATCGACTTTTCGCATGAATTTCCTGAAGAAGGGCTCATGCCCGAAACATCGATTCTCCTGCTCCTTGGATGCTGCCTGACCTGCTGCGCTTTTCCAGCAGCACATTTTCAATCAAAAGCCAAGGCCAGGGAAAGATACAGAGGGACAGAGAGATTCATATTAAATATGGAAACAGTTAATTAATTGAGAACATGTTGTGGAAATATAGAGAAAAAGAAATGGCAGTGGGACTAAGTAGAGAATGAAACCTTTAGAGTATGAAATTTTAAGAATGAGAACATTGAATAAAGGTATTTTCAGATCAGCTGAAATGGTTTGTTTCATCAAGTTCTGAATCGGTTTCACAGAACATTTCAAGCAACATTAGCTGCGACAAGATGACAGACCAACATGGAGAGCTGAGTAGGCCACGCTAGTGCATTGCTCAGTAATCTGGATTATCTGCCTAGCATGAGGAGAATTGCAAACCTTTACTAACATATGGGAACGATACACGCATCAAATACACACAGCAGGGGAAGATTTCTATCTCCATTGGACCAGTATAAGTGTGTGTGTGGTGTGTGTGTGTGTGTGTGTTTTGGGATGGGGTTAGGACGGCGTGTATTTGGGGTGTTGAATGTGAAAATTATTGCTTGAGAGAAAATACACTTAAAGGAAACCAGGTTAAATATGAACAACTGGCAGGGATTTGGATATCGACACAGAGAGACTGAGGCAATTTTCATGGACAGATGAATGAAAGTGTTTGAGAATATTAAAATAAAGGCATTGACGCACACAATAGCGATATTGATTAGTGTGCACACATGAAGGACAGATGGATGGGATTTCGGTCTGAATTCGAATCATGTTTGTTTCTGCAGGTTTCAACTCAAGAGTGTCAGCAGCAAATGTTGTCATCATTAAATCTGTATTATACAGCCCAAGTTTCAAACAGCAGATGGGTTAAGCTAATGAAGTACTCTCTGGAGCAGTGAGTAGTTAAAGTTAATAATGGTCAAGGAATGGTGTCAGAAATCAGCTCATGGCCAAAGGGATCACCACATTTGTGATTCGCCAGTTTCAACCATAACATGCGTGTTCCCCTCTATGCCACTTACCACCCTGACTTGGAAATATGCCGCTGTGCCTTCACAGTCGTTGGATGAGAATCCTGGAATGCCCTCCCTAATGGCATTGTGGGCCAACCCACAGCATGTGTACTGCAGCAATTTAAGGAAAAAGCTCACCATCACCTCCTCAAGAGCAAATCGAGATGGACTATTAATGCTGGCCAGCCAGCAACACCCAAGTCCCACAAATGAATGAAAAAAGATATTGGCCAGGATGGGATGGTTGTCCAGGAAGGAAATGGAGTTTGTAAAGATAATAGAGGACAATGACCTCCACACACCCAATAATTAGATATCAAGGGTGAGAGACAAGAGCTGAAAATGTGTTGCTAGAAAAGCGCAGCAGGTCAGGCAGCATCCAAAGAGCAGGAGAATCGACGTTCGGGCATGAGCCCTTCTTCCCGAAACGTCGATTCTCCTGCTCCTTGGATGCTGCCTGACCTGCTGCGCTTTTCCAGCAACACATTTTCAGCTCTGATCTCCAGCATTGGCACTCCTCACTTTCTCCTGAGAGACAATGGTTCACATCTGAACATGATCAGGTCAACGTAGAGACCCATGAGTAACACTGCCAGAAGCAAGGAGGGAGACAGTAATTGAACAAGTTCAATGGTGCCATTAGTAGCGGTTTGCAGAGTGAATATCTGGATTCAGAGTGTTAACATGAACAATAAAACTGACAAGAAGTGAAGTCTATATGAAAGAACAATAATGCAGTCATAACTGGGTTATAGAAAAAAGTCTGAATGGTGAGACTTACCAGGGACACCAACGATAGACAGGAGAGGATAATAAAAATATTGAATAATGCGAAGAGCATAATAGATCCGTGATGATAATGATAACCGATCATAATATGTTGAAAGAAACCAAACATGATCAGATAAGCTCCTGTCCATTGTTATAACATTTCAGTCCAATATTCTCAGATTCTGATCCATTGTTGGAAATTTCCAGTCAAATATTCTCGGTTTCTGATCTCTCCTCCCACTCTCTCTGGAGGTGCTGATCCCTGTCAGTACTGTCGGTGATTCTCCCGCTCATACTATGGCATATTACATTGAATGGAGCCCATTTATCATTGGAACATACCTTCCACTGGGATAATTACGAAACATGGAGACTGACATTAATCACAGTCACTGAACAAACAGGTTCAGTTAACCCCTTCCTTCTATAACATTTCATATCGCAATAAAAGGGAACATTTACTCAGTCTGGATAGAATGGATGAGGGTTACTGACGGAAGGACTATAAATCTTTCTTTATTTTTACTTTTTCCGTGTATGTGGGAATATTGCCAGAACACTGCAGGGCTGTATGTGTCCCACTCTCTTTGTAAAGGGCAGAGGATAAAATAACAGGCCACCTACAAAAGATGTTGGTGGGGAAATTTCTGGATACATTAACGCAAAGGAGAAAGTGAGGATTGCAGATGGTGGGGATCAAAGTCGAGAATGTGATGCTGGAAAAGCACAGCAGGTCAGGCAGCATCAGAGTAGCATCGACATTTCTTGTGTAAGCTTTTCTTCTGGAATGAGGCTTGTCGCCCAAAGATGCTAAGAGATAAATGAGAAGGGGATGGGGGTTGGGGGAAGATAGCTGATAATGTGGTAGGTAGATGAAGTTGGGGTTAGAGGTGATATGTCGGAGAGGAGGGTTGAGCAGATAGGTGGGAAGGAAGATGGTGATAGGGGCAGTGCTGAGTTGGAAGATTGGATCTGGGATAAGATGGTAAAGCAAAAATGAGAAAACTGGTGAAATCCACTTTGATCCCATGTGGTTGTAGGGTCCCAAGACTGAAGCTGAGTGGTGGAGGAGCTCCAAGACCTGCGTGTCCATGGTGGAGTGGGAGGGGGAGTTCAAGTGTTCAGCCACAGGGTGGTGGGGTTGGTTGTTGCCGGTGTCCCAGAGATATACTCTGAAGTGTTCCACATGTTGGCGTCCTGTCTCCCCAGTGTAGAGAGACATCAGGAGTAATGGCGACGTGTGTAGAAGTGCAGGTAAAACTCCGAATGGTGTGGAGGGATCCATTAGGGTCTCGGACCGAGGTGAGGATGCAGGTTTCCCAATTTTTACGGTGGCGGGGAAGATGCCAGGAATGGAGGGAGAGTTGGTGGGTGACGTGGACCCGAAAAGGGAGCTGTGTTGGGAATGTTCTTTATGGAATGTAGATCGGGGAGCGGATGGAAACATATTCCTGGTGGTGGCGTCTGTTTGTAGGTAGCGCAAATGGGGGGGAGGATACTGCGTTGTATCTTGGTGTGATGGAAGGTCAGGAACAGAGTGTTCTTTCCCTATTGAGTTTGGAGGGGAAAAAGTTGAAGGCAGAGGCACAGGAAGTGGATGAGATGCTCTGGATGGCATCGTCGACCATGTGGGAGGGGAAATTAATGTTTTTGAAGGAAGAGGCCATGTGGGATATACACTGGGTTCAGAGTGTGGTACTGGAAAAGCACAGCAGGGCTGGCAGCATCCGAGGAGCAGGAAAAGTCGAAGTTTTGGACAAAAGTCCTTCATCAGGAATCGGGTTTTAGCACCAAATATCGGTTTTCCTGCTCCTCAGATGTTGCCTGACATGCTGTGCTTTTCCAGCACTACACTCCTGAATCTAATCTCCCGCATCTGCAATATTCACTTTCGCCTACACGCTAGGTTCAGCCAGTTCTGTAATACTGCCTTTAATTCTGTTCTCACTGCTGTAGGAAAATGTTGTTAAACTTGAAAGAGTTCAGAAAGGATTTCCAAATTTATTGACATTTTTTGGAGAGCGTGGTGGTGTCGAGTGATGTTGAGGTATGCCGAGAGTATGAATGGGCTGGGGCTATATTTCCTGGAGCATTGGTTCTGAGGAGTGACCTTTCTGAGGTTTATTGCGGTGAATCCCGATGCTCCAGGGTGAGCAATGCCAACGACCAGGAAATAGACAGAACAGTTATTCACATTGAAACTGGATAATTACTCATCGACAACATGTTGGCGAACGATGGAGGTAGACTGAAGAATGTGACTGGCTGGAGGAATCAGAATTTGGAGGGTCCAATCACATGAATGAGAACAAAAATAAAGGCATTACCATATCAACTGAAAGTATTAGTTATACCACATTCTAAATCCACCTCAGTGAACCAGACCAGACACCATAAACCCAGAGGAGATATCTGTTTGGCATGGAGGTAGACTGAAGAATGTGACTGCGAATCAGAATTTGGAGGGTCCAATCACATGAATGAGAACAAAAATAAAGTATACTGAAAGTATTAGTTATACCACATTCTAAATCCACCTCTGAACCAGACCAGACACCATAACCCAAGAGATATCTGTTTGACATGGAGCACTGCGCAGACCAGACTAGTGCACTGCTGAACACCACCCTGCAATCAGTCCACAGTGGAACACTGTGCATACTATAGCAGTCCTTGTTCTATAAACCCAGATGAGATATGTGTTCAGCAGGGAACACTGTGCAAACCGGGCTGGTGTACTGTGCAATACAATGGCAATCTACCTAGAGTGGAAAGGTACGCTGGCCACATAGTGCTTTGATCTATAAACCCATATGAGATATGCAACCAGGGTGTGGAGCTGTGTCCATCAACCCAGTGCATTGTTCACTATATTAGAACATTGTGTTAGATCACTGCCCAGCGTTGGGAAACTTGCAGCCCATGCTGGACGTGACAGGATGTGCAGCTCCCATCCAATTACAGCTCCATATCTCCATTGTGCCATGACACAGGGGTGCTGTGGGTGTGAACATCACTGCCAGAGAGAGATGGCGGGGGAATCAGTTTAAGTATCAACAAATGGGAGGGATTAGTGGAATGAGGGAGCGAGACTGAGAGACAATTTCATGGAAGGATGTGTTCCCAGGATCCAGAATGCTGCAATGAAGACATTTCAACAGTATTCTGCAACATGAGCCAATGTTTCCAAGAATGATGGGTAAACTGGATATTGGTGTGAGCTCAGATGATGGAGAGTATTGGATGAGCATTTGTTCTGCAGCTTTTTAACTGGGAGGAGGGTCAGCAGAGTCTTCGACACATTGGGCTGAATCTAACAATATTTTGTCTCAGTGTCATTTTCACTGAGTATGACAGAAGGATTGTCTGAATAAGACTGAACTAGTTTGCTGGTGATATCTCATTGAACTCACCTCATTAACTATCTACCCCACCCCATGGCGACATACTCATTCAATGTCAGCTCAATTTCCTTTATGGTTGGAGGTACTCACCAATGCCCGCATGACTCTAAATATTCCGTGATCCCTGGCACTGGTGCCATCATCAAAAGGCCAATGGGCACACTGTTTCTCTGTTTGGAGCTGCCCTGCACGGTTTACCCCGAGCATGGCAGATAAGAGGCAATTACACCACGGTTTGTCAACAGAGTTACGGAAGTCCTGGTGAATGGGCTAGTACAGAGGAAGACCATTCTTTTCCCAGAGTAGGCCATACTACCAGACCCATAGAGCATGGTCTGAGATCACCACCCAGCTCAGTGCAGTATCTGCGGTCTGAAGAAATGTCCAGCAATAAAGGACGAGCATCAATAACCTTCTGCATTCTGTCAGGATTAGGGTCACTGTATTCTCTCTGCTCCCTCACACTCACTGTATTTCTGCTACAGCACCTACTTCCCGAACAACCTCATGCTCCACCACTCTCATTACTGCTTACAGTCTCTCTTTCTCTCTCTCTCTTTCTCTCCCCATCCACTTTACCCCTCCACCAACCCACCTTCCCCACACACACACCACACAATAACACTGCATAGATACAACACTGTAGAATGACAGTCTCCGGACACCTCACCATGTCCCCCACCTACACCAGCGCTAACAGCACGGCCACACACCACCACCCACCCTCGCTCCCTTTCTCCTACCAGGAGAAACAGCCTGGAATAAGACAGAAAGGGCCAAGCCGGGTGGTGGAGTGCCCGATATCCGTTACCTTCCCCCCTACTCCCGCCATGTGTGGAGGATCCTGGTACGAGCCAGAGAGGACCTGGACGTCGTGTTGTAGATTCTGAAACATCCACGTCCACCACCAACTGAGTAAAGGAGCAATGTTCCAGTGAAGGGCAATTCCTCACTTTAAACCAACCGGCAGCTCCGTTTATTCCCGGCACAACATAGAAGCCGTGACCCTGATGCCATCTCCCTTTTGTGTCGAGCTATGTAAAATGGAATTCCCAAGGTCTCGTGTGGGCAGGAGGGTGGCTCACAACTCATCGTCACCACCACTTTCCAGGAAGGGAGCTCCTACACTTCC
>NW_026868048.1:0-78437 GCF_020745735.1 Hemiscyllium ocellatum | reverse complement strand
TAGTCGGCTTGCCTTGTGCCCATTAGAGAAGGCA
This sequence comes from Hemiscyllium ocellatum, assembly GCF_020745735.1. Taxonomy (NCBI): domain Eukaryota; kingdom Metazoa; phylum Chordata; class Chondrichthyes; order Orectolobiformes; family Hemiscylliidae; genus Hemiscyllium; species Hemiscyllium ocellatum. Next base: position 78,403 of record NW_026868048.1, on the reverse strand, counting down.
GTGGGTCATCCTTCTCTGGTCAAGTCTCTGTTTAATTGCAAACCCACGGCAATGTGTTTTACTATTTTACTGTCCTGTGGAACAGCTGAACCAGCCATCAGTTCTGGATCGGCATATATGCTGGCCTGACCATGGCTGCACACATCCGTGAGGGCAGAACAAAAGGAATGGTAGCTCCCTTCCTCTGCCTGCATCCCATATTCCAACGGCTCATTTCCATTCAGGTAGGTAGCCTTCACGATTTTAGATGTATTTTTGTGATTGAGTCTCTCCCAAGAGTGAGGTCCATCTCCATGGGCACCTCTAGGTGCTGGCTTTATTGATGCTGACCTACAGATGTAAGGATGTGTTTAAGTTATACATCAGTGGCAGTGCATTGTAAATGAATTGTTTCCTGTGTCACACGAAAGACATGGAGCCAGCAAAGTGAGGGAAAGGAATTATTGTGATCAAACATGAGAGTGTTGCTGAGGGCAGTATTTGGGGTATTTTGGACAGATTTTTCTTTCCATTATCAGGAGTGATCTCCTTACCACAGAGAGAGTGAAGAGGAGTTCCACAGATTAATCCCTGTGATGATGGCACCATGAGGAATGAGTGAAGGTTGATCTGTAGAGCTGTGAGAGAATAAGAGGTTGAACTCTGAAAGGGATGGACAATCACTCCTAATATTCTAAATAGACAATGTGATCAATTCCATGACTGTTTCTATTTCATCAGGATGCATGATTCGGGATAGTTTAAGTGCCTGGTCGGACGTTACGCCCACTCACCCCAACCCCAACACCCCATTGAGAGAGACAGAGAGTCCAAGTTTTGAATGAACTCCCCACATGAATACAGTGCAGTTGGTGTGTGATCCTGCACTGAATGTCATATTATCCACCACCCTGACGGCAGCCCAGTACCTTCATTCTAAAGCAGTTAACTATTCCCATCAGCTACTGACATTCATGAATGACATGAATCTATCTTCTCAGAGATGCAAGGTACTTCTTTAAGGTTTAGACCAGAAGACTATAAGATGTTGGTGCATAAATTAGGACAGTTAGCCCATCGTGTCTTCTCCGTCATTCAATCATCGCTGATGGGTTCTCAAACCCATTCTCCGACCTTCTCCCCATAAACCTTCATCCCCTGGATAATCAAAACTATCTATCTCCCTCTCAAATATACTAATTGACCTGACCCCACAGCCTTCTGGCAATAAATTTCAAAGATTCACCCTTCTATGGTTAAATACCTGTCTCCTTATCACTGTTCTAAAAGGTGTTCCCTTTCATCTTAGGCTGTGCCCTCGGATTCTAATCCAATGGAAACATCTTTTCAGCATCGACTCTCTCCAGGTCATTCAGTATCCTGTCTATTTCAAGTATATTTCCTCTCATCCTTTCAAACTTTATCAAGTATAGACCCAGAGTACTCAAACATTCCTCATGCAAAAATACTTTTCATTCCGATGACCACTCTCGTGAAAATCTTTTGAACACGCTCCAGGACCAGTACATCCTTTCTGAGGTATGGAGCTCAAAAATGAGCACAATACTCCAAATGTGGTCTGACCAGAGCCGTACACAGTCAGTTCTTATATCAATTCCTCTCGTAGTAAATGCTCCCAATCATAGTTGCAATTGCCCTCCTAACTACTGCCTCAACCTACAGCTGACCTTGAGAGAACCCTGCACTAGAACTCCCATTTGCACTTCAGATTTCTGAATTTTCTCACCATTTAGAAAATAGACCATGACTCTATTCTTCGTGCCAAAGTGCATGACTTCACACTTTCCAACGTTGGAATGCATCTGACAATCTCTTTACCTGTCCAAATCCTCGTTCAGCATCTCCGCTTCCTCAATACGACCTGACCATCTCCCTATCTTTGTATCGTCTGCAACCCTACCAGAGTGCCCTCAATTCCCTCATCTGGATTTTTAATGTAACAAGTAAAAAGTTATGATTCCAACACTGAGCATTCTGGATCACCACTTGTCCCCGGCTGCTATCCTGAGAAGTACTCTTTTATCCCCACTCTTTGCTTTCTGCCAGACAGATAAGCTTCTATCCATGACACTACTTTGCCTCTAACACCACGGACCCTTATCATGCTCAGTAATCTCCTGTGTGACACCTTGTCAAAGGCCTCCTTGAATTCCAGGTGGATAGCATCCATTGGCTGTGCTTGGTCGAGCTGCTCATTTCCCTTCAAAGAATTCCAATAGATTTGTCAAGCATTAACTTCCCTTGATGAAATCATGCCGACTTTGCCCTATTTTACCAAACACATTCAAGTATTCAGAAATCTCATCCTTCACAATGGATTCCAGGATCTTACCCATGGCAGAGCTTAAACTATTCATGGTGGGGTTTTTTTTGTCTTTTTCCTTACTCCCTTGTGTCACGTTAGTGGGTTTCCAGTGCTCTGGGATCGTTCCTTACTCTAGTTATTGCTGAAAGATAACCACGATTGCCTCCACTCCCTCTTCAGCTAACATCCTTATAAACTGGGATGTAGTCCATCTGGTCAGGGTTATTTACCCACCTTCGGACCATTACATTTTTTTCTAGTATGTTCTCCATGGTGGGGGCCATCATACTCAGCTCTGGCCCCTCAATCTCTTGAATGTTTAAGGTGTTACTCGTGCCTTCCACCATGAAAGCTGATGAAAAGTAATTATTCAGTCCTTGGCCATTTTCTCGTTCCCCACTGCTATCTCTCCAGTATCATTTTCAGCAGTCCAATGTTCACTTTTGCCGCTCTTTTATACTTTATATAGTGAAAGAAACTGTTACAGTTTTCCTTTATATTACTGGCTAGCTTACCCCCATATTTAATAATCTCCCTCCTTATTTGATTTTGTTTGCCCTCTGTTTTGTCTTTGTAAACTTTCCAATCCTCAGGTTTCCCACTGCACTTTACCACATTATAACATTTCTCATTTGCTTTTATGCTATGCCCGACTTCCCTGGTCAGCGATGGTTGTCCCATCCTCTCTATACAAGCCTCTTTTTCCTCAGGATAAATCTCTACTGTATCCTGAATTACTCCAAAAATCTCTTGCCATTGCTGTTATACTATCTTTCCTGCTGGGCCCGTCTCCCAGTCAATTCTACCCAGCTCCTCACTCATGTCTGTGTAATTGCCTTTATTCAGCTGGAATACCATTACTTCTGATTCTATCTTCTCCATCTGAAACAGCAGAGTAAATTCAATCATATTATGATCACTGTCACCTTAACATCCCCTCATCTAGTCTGCCTGCACAAGCTGCTCCAAAAAGCCTTCTCATAGACATTCCACAAATTCCTTTTCCTACCAACCACTATCAATCTGAATTCCCAGTCCATCTGTATAATAAAATCCCACATGATCACTGTAACGTTGCCTTTCCTGCAGATCTTTCTAGCTCCAGGTATATCTTACACCCCAGCTCCCTGTATATAACTCCAACTGCATTTTTCCACTTTTTTGATTCCTCAATTCTACCGACACAGATTCTACACCATCTGACCTAATTTCATTTCTTAATACTGATTATTGATTCAATTCCATTCTTAATACTGAGACAACTCTATCTCTCTGCCCATCTGCCTATCTTTTTGACAGGATGAATATCCTTGAATATTCAGCTCCCAATCCTGATCCTCTTGCAGCGATGTCACTGTAATGCCCACTATGTTGTACCTGCCAATTTATGGATGAGTCACAAGCTCAGTTACCTTATTCCTTACACTGCATGCATTCCGATATAATAGTTCAGTCCTGTATTACCCGTCGCTCTTCGCATTGTCATTTGTTTGTCCAGCTGTTGGTACCTACACGGACCCTGAACACTGGATCTTTCCACTCCCGCTCCAAGTTCTGCAACCCAGATGATAAATCCCAAACCCGAGCACCATGTAGGCAACACAACCTTCAGAACTCTTAATCCCGATCACGGAGAACAGTATCTATGCTTTTAACTATACTATCCCCAATTATCCAGCATTGGCCAGCCTGGTGACACAGCAATGCTGCGTCACAGTGCTAGGGACTTGGGTTCATTTCCAATCTCTGAACCTGGTCTGTGTGGACTTTGCACATTCTTCCGGTATCTGCATCGGGAGCATTAACTCTTTCTCTCTCCATAGGACGTCTCCGTGTTTGCTTCAGGTTTCTACCATCTACAGTATTTTTCCTTTTGTTCGATGGAGAAATGCAGCAAATGTGTCAGGTTTTTGGAAAAGCAGCCATGGTTCGCGGGTTCCTCTGGGTGTTTTGGAATCTTGCCAGGCCACTTGTCTGAGTGCAGTGTCCCAGGATGCCCATTCCATCTCTCTCAGTTCCCTCAGTCCATTGTCACTACATGCAGCCTTTCCTTGTGCCACCCTTGGGACTCCCCACAGCCCATTGCCTGGCACTAGATACTCCCTTCGCAGGACTGTGCAAACAACGACAATGGGAACTTTCTGACCCACTGGGGATTCTGGGTAAAGACCCTGCCACTGAAAGGAACAGAATAACTAGAATCCAATTGAAAAGCAAAGCTGAGTAAACAGGCTGAATTACATCCATCTGCTCTGACATTTTCTAATCTTTTCTTTATCCTCGTCCATCTGCAAATAGATGGTCCATATGTATGCCTTGTCAAACAGGTTTGGTGGCGGGGGATAGATATCAGATCCAGTGGTCATTGGACTGATTCAGTGGTCTCACTTTCCTGACGACACACTTAAGTTTTTATTATCAAGTCTATCCAGTTTAAAGAAAAGACCTTGCTGGAGTTGTGCTGAAAGGATATTTGAATTTTGGAGACAGTAGAATATGTCACGTGCGAGTGAGATTAGGAATCGTAAGGTAGCCCAGTTATATACGCGATCAAAGAGCTGGTCGGGGAGGCAGCACTTCCGATATGTGGATCATTGGATTCCCGAGTCGGGAGGATATACACAAAAAGGACGGGATGGACATGAACTAATAACAATCTCCGATGTGTGGATCATTGGGATTCACGGGTCAGGAGGATACACACAAGAAGGACGGGATGCACATGAACTGATAACAATCTCCGATATGTGGATCATTGGGATTCACGGGTCAGGAGGATACACACAAGAAGGACGGGATGCACATGAACTGATAACAATCTCCGATGTGTGGATCATTGGGATTCCCGCGTTGATCGGATAGAAACAAGATGGACGGGATGGACTTGAACTGACAGCAATCTCCTGGCAGGCAGGTTTGATATTGTCCTTTACGAGGGTTAAAACTAGCGTGTGGCTGTGGTGAGGGAGGGGTGTGGTGGGGACGGGTGTATGAAACCACAGCAATAGGTCCACAGGTACAGTAACTGAGGAGGAGTTGGAGACTAATCCTAGTGCAGCTAAGACCAACAACAAAAGAAAACAGGCAGAGGGTACTGAGCACAATGGCCTGGCAGTCTGAAGTGTGCTGATTTCAATATGAGGAATCTGTTTGTTTGAATAGATATTTCAATGTCGCTGCATGTCAGAAAACAGGAAGAGATAATGGTTAATTGTCTGGACCAGCTTGTCTCTCCAGGCACCAAAACTTGTTACTGTGGGTCAGAGAACTTCAGAATTAATACAACACAGAAGGAGGCCATTCAGCCCACCATGCGTCCATGAGCTATCCAACTTGACAGCTTGAAAATAAAGGGAATGATCGGAGCTAGACTGAGAGGGAGAGAGAAATAAACAGAGAGAAAGACAATGAAGTGAGATAAACAGAGTGAAAAAAGGAGCTACAGAATGAGAGCAAGGGGTGTCTGAAGTCAGATCAGGAGATAGCATGGGGAGAAATGCACAGAAACTTTTCTTAGAAACTCTCACAGACTGTAAGCATTTGTCTGGTGCCATACGCTTTGAGCACCATGCTGATACTGGCTGTCATCCCAGATCATTTATCACCAATAACATCCCAGAACTGAGTTGCTGACTGCTAAACACAATCCAATAGACCAATAGATTGGTTCCAGGGAGAAGGTGGATTAATTTAAATAGTCTGGGCCAACAGGAACTTATAGCCCCTCTAGAGACTACATGAGAGGCAGGGTGGAATCTCAGTGAAGGGAATCACTGGCAGAGGGGAAATCAGGATCTTAGCTGTGGGTCAAACAATGATTGATAAACTTTGTACACCATGTCCATGGTTTTGTAATTCAAATTACAATTTATATAGCTCCACATAGTCAGTGTATTTAACAATATTGTCTTTTTGTAACTTTCATGTTTTGGTATGTACAGAAAAGCATTTTTATCCTTTCATTTTGTGTTGAATAAACACATTTTATTACTGAGGAAGAAAGGACCTGCTCCGATGGGACAGTCGTCATCTGAACCGTGCTGGGACCAGAGTCCGAGTGAATCCTAACCAGGGCTGTAGACAGAGTTTTAAACTGATTAGGAGTGTGTCTGTGTGCGCGGGGTGGGGGTGCAGTTATAGGGTTTAATTAGAAAAGCCGAAATAAAAGAGGAGGTAAGAGTACAGACTCAGGAGAGGTTATTAAAATCTCCAGCACAGACACAAATAGGATAGAGCTTCTGGAAATGTTTAACATATCAAACTTCAAGCGCACTGCACAAATGAATGACAATGAGAAGAGGGACGGTTAATGCAGGACTGAAGGGGTTATAACTGAATGCATGCTGTATAAGGAATAAGGTAAATCAGCTTGTGGCGCAAAATTAAATCGGCAGGTATGAAGTAATGGGCATCACAGAGATGTGGCTGCAAAGGGATCTGAATACTTAAGGATATTTACCATATCGAAAAGATAGGTAGGTGGGTAGAGGGAGTGGGTTAGCATTATTAGTAAGAAATGAAATTAAATCAATAGTAAGAAAGGAACTAAGGTGAGATGGTGTAGAATCTGCGTGGGTAGAATTGAGGAACCACAAAGGTAAGACAACCACAGTTGAAGTCTTGTACAGAGCTCCAAAGAGTAGTCAGGAGCTGGGGCACAAGATACACCAGGAGGTAGAAAGATGTGTAGGAAAGGCGAAGTACAGTAATCATGGGTGATTTCAGTATGCAGGGGCACTGGGAACATCAGATCGGTAGTGGTTCACAAGAAAAGGAATTTTAGGAATGTTTATGAGATGGCTTTTTGGAGCAGCTTCTGGTGGAGCACACTCGGGAACAGATGATACTTTATTTAATGACGCAGGATTCGTAAGGGAGATTAGGGTGAAGGTAAACTTCGGTAGCAATGATCAGAATATGCTTGAATTTATTCTGCAATTTGAGAGAGAAGATAGAATCAGAGGTAACAGTATTTCAGCTGAATAAAGGCAACTACAGAGGCATAAGGGAGAAGCTGGGTAGAATTAACTGGGAGAGGGGTCAAGCATGAAAGACAGGGGAACAGCCGTGGCAGCAGATTCCAAGATTAATTCAGGAGACATAGCAGGGATTCTTGCCGAAGAGTAAAGGCATGGTACAGGGAGGATGAGACAGCCAGGGCTGACGAGGGAAGTCAGGGATTGCATACAAGCAAAAGAGCAAGTGTATAATGTGGTGAGGCGCAGTGGGAAACTAGAGAATTGGGAAACTTACAAAGACTAACGGGGGCCAAAAAAAGGACAGAGAAGATTAGATGTGGAGGTAAGCTAACCAGTAATACAACGGCGACTGTAAGAGGTTCTTTAATATATAAAGTGAAAAGGAGAGGCAAAAGTGAATATGGACCACTGGAAAATGATGCTGCTGAGAGAGTAGTGGAAAACAAAGAAAAGAATGAGGAACTTTGCATCAATGTTCATGGTGGAAGACACGAGTAATTTCCCAAAAATTGAAGAGAGTGAGGGGGCAGAGCTGAGTATGGTGATCATCACCAAGGAGAACATGCTAGAAAACTGAATGGCCTGAATTTGGATAAACCACTGAACCATATGGACTACACCCCAGCATTGTATGGGAGATAGCTGAAGAGGTAGTGAAAGTGAAAATAGTAATCTTTCAGGAATGACTAAAATCAGAAAAGGCTGGAAAATTGCTAACGTGACAGTCCATTTAATAAGGGAGTTAGGCAGAAGATGGAAAATTACAGACTGATTAGCCTAACCTTGTTTGTGGGTCACATCCTGGAATCCATCATGAAGGATGGGATTTCTGAATACTTGGAAGTACTTAGTAAAATAGTGCAAAGTCAGCATTGTTTCATCAATGGGAGGTCATGCCTGACAAACCTGTTGGAATACTTTGAGGGAGTAACGAGCAGATTTGACCAAAGGGAACCAGTAGATGTTATCCACCTGCTTCTCTAAGTTCCTTTGATAAGGTGCCACGCAGGAGGTTATTGAGAAAGATTAGGGCCCCAAGTGTTACAGGCAAGGTGCTAGCTTGGATAGATGCATGGCTGTCTGACAGAAAGCAGAGAGTGGGGATAAACGTGTCCTTCTCAGGATGGCATCCAGTGACAAGTGGTATTCCTCAAGACTCAGTGTTGGTATCACAACAATTCCCTTTGTGCCTTAATGGTCTACATGAAGGAACTGAGGTCATTCTGACTAAGTTATCAAACAGTGCAAAGATGGAATAGGTAGCATCGAAGAGGTGGTTCGGCTGCAGGAGGGTTCAGTAGCACCCTCTAGCACCCCTCTGATGCTCGCCTTCCAGACCACCAACCTCAGGAAACAACGCATTATCCTCCGCATTTCTGCCACCAACAGTCAGACCACACCACCAGAGATATACCTCCCTCCCCACCAGCATTCTGCAGAGACCATTCCCTTCACCACTCGTTAGGTTCACGCGTCCCCCTTCCCACACCCCAACAAGCCACCTTCTTCTCCCGGCAGCTTCCCTTGCCATTGCAAGAAGTATGGGACCTGTGCCAACAACTTCCTCCTCACCTCAATCCAAAGCCCCAAACGATCCTTCCACATCAGGCAGAGAATATCCTGTGCATCCAAACACGTCATCTACTCTGTCCATTGCTCCTGGTCTCCTCTACATAGGAGAGACAGGACGTCAACTTGCAGAACGGTTCAGGGAACACTCTCCGTCACACACCCAACAACCCCATTTCCCTGTGGCGGAATACTTCGCCTCCTCCTACCACTCTTCAAAGGACATGCAAGTTCTTGGCTTCCTCCAATGCCACATTCTCGCCATGATTCGTCTGGAGGAAGAGCGCGCCGTCTTCCACCTTGCAACCCTTCAACCACATGGTATCCAGCGCAATGTCACGTGTTTCCTCATCTCCCCTCCCTCCACCTTATCCCAGACCTAACCCTCCAACTGAGCACCACCTGTTGGACTGTCCTACCTGCCTATCTTCCTTCCCATCTATCCACTCCATCTTCCACTCTCACCACTCACCTCCACTGAGCCATCGCTTTCCAAGCTAACTTGCTCCCACCCCCTCCCATTCATCTCTCAACCCCTTTCCGCCCACCCACTTCATTCCTGACAAAGGCTTTATCACTGAAACGTCGAATATCCTGTTCCTCAGAGTCCGCCTGACTGGCTGTGCTTTTCTAGCACCACACTTTTTGACTCTGATCTCCAGCATCTGCGGTCCTCACTTTCTCCTGCTGAAGGATTTGCACAGGTTAGGGGAGTGAGCAAAGAAGTGGCAGGTGGAGTATAACGTGGGCAAGTGTGAGGTCATGCAGTTTGCCAGGAAAAATAAAGGCATGGACTATTTTCTAAATAGCGAGCAAGTTCAGAAGACTCCGGGGGAGGGGTGGGGGGGGGGGTGTTGCTAGTCCAAGGATCTTGAAAGGTAAACCTGCAGGTTGTCAGCAGTTGGGAAGGCAAATAAAATGATTCCATTTATTTCAAGAAGGCTTGAATATAAATGCAGAGATGTACTTCTGAGGCTCTATAAGATTTTGGCCAGGCTACATTTGGATTATTGCGCACAGTTTTGGGTCCCATATCTCAGGAAGGATGTACTGGCCCTGGAGCATTTTTCAATAAGATCCATGAAAGTGGTCCCAGGAAGGAAAAGCTTAACGTATGAAGAACATCTGAGGTCTCTGGGTCTATATTGGATAGAGTTCAGAAGGATGTTAGGAGGTCTAATTGAAACTTACAGAATATTGAATGATCTGGAGAGGGTGGATTTTGGGAAGATATTTCCAATGGAGGGGAGACTAGGACCCAAAGGGACAGAGTAAAGAGAAGACCTTTTCAAACACAGTTAAAGACGAACCTCTTCAGCCAGAGAGTGGTGAATCTATGGAATTCACTGCTAGAGAAGGCTGTCGAGGCCAGGTAATTGAGTATAGTTAAGAGTAAGACAGATAGGTTCCTGATTGTAAAGGGGATGAATGGTTACAGATAGAAATCGGAAGAATGGGGTTGAGAAGCTTAACAGCCATCATTGAATGGGGCAGCAGGCTCAATGGGCTGAATGGCCAAATTTCTGCTCCAATGTCTTCTGGTCGTATGGTTAATATTGGCTCTCCTCATTCCTCATTGGAGATGTATCCTGGAATTGATTTTCTTATGATTTATAAAGAGTAACATCCCAATACTGATGACTGGGAAATATCATGTTCCCTCCCTCCAGTCTCTGCAGCCATGTCCCCAATAACATAATCACACTGAAATTGAAAACCAATGCATGGTACTTAATCACAGTTGATTGTCGTTGACAACATTAACAGCACGAACCTTATCTGCCCTCTCTGATCCTTGGCTAACCATTTGAATTGTGTGCCACATCATATTCGCTGTTAACATATCCATGCCATTTGCCTGTTACAACTCATGTAGTCGTAGGCACATTTGCCTGTCAGATTATGGACTAGAAAAGGTCTCTCCATATTTTACTGACATTATAATCACTGATCAGTAGTTGCAGACTGTATGTTTCCATTTATAAACGGAGAAACTTGTTTATGTTCTGATAATCCTTTGACATTACTCCCATATCCAAGGCAGATTGAATGATTACACGCAATCAATCTACCATCTCCAATATTCCTTCCCTCAGCCACCCCCACATATCCCAAGCTAAATGAGTAAATTTTAAATGTTCTTTTGAATTTTAATAAAATCAATATTGAACTCAAAGGGATTAAATGGAGCTATTTGTTCAGTGACTGTGATTAATGTCAATCTCCGTGAGTCCTAATTATCCCAGTGGAGAGTTTCCATCGTTGAAAGATAAATGGGCTCTATTCAATGTGCTATCCCATAGTGTGAGTAGGAGCATCACTTACAGCACTAACAGGGATCAGCAGTTCGAGAGAGAGAGCGAGAGGAAAGATCAGAATCTGAGAACATTAGACATGAACGTTACAGTAATGATTCATAATCTGAGGACCATGGATTGGAATGTTCCAACAATGGATCAGTATCTGAGAACATTAGACTGGAATGTTCCAACAATTGACAGGAGTTTATCCGGGCGGTCTTTACTGGCTTTCTCAGCCTTGGATATCATTAGCATATCGGATCCAGGATATCCTTTGGATTATTCAAGGTAGTTACTACTTCCTCGCGATAGTTGGTGTTCCTGGTAAGTCTTTATATTTGTCTACTAAACCGGGGGTTGAACTGAATTTCTGCTCATGATATGTAAATTTGCAAGTCAATATCTTCAGTTCCAAACAAAAATGTATTTCCTTACATATTACAACTATCAAACTACGATTTATACATTATTCACTGATATGCGAGAAGGAATCAGACTCTTCTCAAACTCCATAAACCATTTTGTCCTTCACAGATTTACATCTCCATGTCCTCCCCACTCACTAATCCTGTCCAATACCACCATCATGATATCCCAGTCTCGTCCTCAGTCTCAGTGCAATATCTGAATAAACCATTTGTGCCTTTGTTCAATCCGGATGCAACAGTTTCACATTCCTTGTAATCACATGTCCGTCACAAAATAATTGCTATTGAGAATGTTTAACTTGTTCTCTGCGCATAAGGGAAGATAGTTTATGGTGGTCAAGCCATTGACTCAAAATCTAGAGCCACAGAATAATAGTCTGTTGATATCTCATGAAGGAAATTGGGGAGTTTAAAAGCAACCATTATCATTTGTTATAAAAACCAATCTGCTTGCCTGAAGTCCTTTAGGGAAGTCAATGTGTCATGCTTCCCTCGTCAGGTTTCCGTGTGACTTCTGTGATGAACACGTGGGAGTACTGTACCTTTGAGGGAATGAAAAACCAACAATAACTACCTGACAGCACCAAGAGTTCTGAAAAATAGATATAATGTAACATTTGGTCGAACAACCCGATTAGCTTATTGTCTCGAAACAAATTCAACTGTAACAAGTTTTAAATGATACCCAAAAATACCCACCTCCAACCAAGTTTTAATTTATTATATTGACAATCGTAACAGCCAATGATACATTCCAATAGTTTGGCGGTACAAGACCATGGAAAATTGGACAGTTGAGAGGAGAACTGCCAAGGTACCAGCATGCAAAGACTGCCTCAAAAATACCTTTATTGACTAGTAACTGGTGAAGCAGAATCCCCAAGAAGAAAAGAAGACAGGAATATGGAGAAGAACCGAAAGCTTCCTGGTTTTGAGATAAGAAGTTTTGTTTTGTACATCTTAATTAGGAGTCTTATCGGACAAGTATTGTGGAGGGCTTATGCTCGAAACGTCGAATTCTCTATTCCTGAGATGCTGCCTAACCTGTGTGCTTTGACCAGCAACACATTTGCAGCTGTGATCTCCAGCATCTGCAGACCTCATTTTTTACTCGAAGTATTGTGGAGGAGGAAGGTAAAAGACAGGTTAGAGTTGGAAGTTGTAAATAGTCGTTCGTTTATTATTCTCTGTTATACTTTAAGAAATAAAGTTGTTTATTTTTACTTTAAATAGATTTGGAGTCTAGAATTATCACAGATTACTGCATGGGATAAATCTTTTCTCTGTTGCTGGTTTTAATTAAGCAGGAAGATCTATCCTCTGTTGTGACACTACAAATCCAAGCTATGCGTTTTACTCTTTATGGTACTGTGGAACAGCTGAACCAGCCACTCAGTTCAAGATCTGCATAACATGTTGCCCTGACCAGGGCTTCATACATCCTGTGGGAGAAGAATAAAGGTAAAGATAGCTCCCTTTTTCTGCCTGTTTTCTGTATTGCTACATCTTATTTCCATTCAGGTACGTGATAATCGGCTTTTTTTAGGTGTATTCAATCTCATTGAAATTCTCCCCGAGAGTGATGCAAATCTCCATAGGAATCTCTGGTGCTGGCTTTATTGATGCTGACGTACAGATGTAAGGGACTTATAAATCCCATCTCAGTCGTAGTGCATAGAGAAGGAATGGCTTTTTGTGAAACAGAAAAGAAATGGCGAAGTGTAAGTGAGAGAAAATATGTTTTTTGACAATCCCTGAGAGTGTTGTTGAGGCAGTATTTGCGTTACTGTGGATAGACTTTCTCTCAAGTTTCACCAGACTAATCCCTGGGATGATGGCACCATGAGCAGTGAGTGAAGCTCAGTGAGAGAATAAGAGGTGATTGCATTGAACCTTAAGGGGGATGGACAATCACTCATGATGTTCTAAACAGACACTGACACAGTGATAAGTTTCATGGCTTTTTTCACTCAGATTGCATGATTCTCGATCGTTTAACAGCCTCTGAGAACGTTCCACCCAATCACCCCCACTCCTTATTTCAACTGTGACAGAGAGAGAGAGAGAGAGAGAGAGAGAGAGAGAGAGAGAGAGAGAGAGAGAGAGAGAGAGAGGCTCTGGCTTTTGAATAAACTCTTGCAACATTAATACAGTTCAATTGGTGCGTGATCCTGCAATGAACGTCATGTTTTCCATAATCCTGACAGCAGCAACTATACCTTCATTATAAAAGTGTTAACTCTTTCCAGCAGTGTAGAGAGAAGGAAAATCTATTTACGCCACAGGAAAGAAACGGAGATGTCGAAGAGGAAAAAGAGTTATTGTGATCATCGCTGAGAGTGTTGTTGGGGCAGTATTTGGGATGTTGTGGACAGACTTTCTCTCCCTTATAAGGAATGATCGCCCTGCCACAGAGAGTGTGCAATGGAGTTTCACCAGACTAATCCCTGGGATGATGGTGCCATGAGGAAACAGTGAAGATTAATCTCTGGCGTTGTGAGAGAATGAGAGGCGATTGCATTGAAACTTGAGGGGGAAGGACAGTCACTCACGATATCTAAATAGACACTGATACGGTGAAATATTCCATGGCTTCTTTTTTACTCGGGTTGCATGATTGTCGATAGTTTAAGAGCCTCTGAGAATATTCCCCTCACTTCACACCCAATCCCCATGTCGCATGAGAGAGACAGAGCGCCAGTCTTTGAATAAACTCTCCCCACGTTAATACAGTGCATTTGGTGTATGGTCCTACACCGAAAGTCTCGTTATCCGCAATCCCTACAGCAGCCACAATACCTTCATTCTAAAACAGTTAACTGTTCCCACAAGATTCTGATCTCCATGGAGAACATGGGTGTGTCGTCTCGGTGATGGAAGATGCATCCTTGAGATTTGGCACGAATCATTTGGCTTCCCTCCTCATTGCCAGCAAACTATGTTAAAGCAGCACACATTCTACAAACAATGGATCCATGATTAACATCATGGAGTCCTCTATCAGTGCCGTCTCGGTTTCATTGGTTTGTCATGTTGGAATATCTGTGACCCCCTCATGTTCCTGTATAACTGTCTCATGGGGATGAATAGCCTCCTCCTGGTCTCATGGAACAGGTTTAAGTGTCTGATTGGTCTCTGCCTGTTCCTGTTTAACAGCTCGATGCACTGAACAGACCACTTTTCTTCCTGTGTAACAGGCTGGAGTATTCAGGCTGTCACTCTTCCTGCTCCTGAATGCTAGCTCATACCCGTGTGCAACCAGCTGGAGATGCTGAATGAGCTCCTCTTTTAACTGTGGAAATGTGCAGTGTCTGGCCGTGCTGTTACATAAATGTTACCGACACTTTATCAGCACAAACCGGAATGCTGTCCGGGTCTTGCTGCACTTGGACACAGAATGGTTCAGGAGCTGGTGGGGGACAAAATGTTCTGAACATTCTGTGATCTTCAGTCATCATACCTACTTCCGATCTTATGATGGGAAAATACATTGATGGAGCAGCTGAAGATGTTTGTGCTGAGGGGGCTAACCTGAGGATCCCCTGCAGAGATGTCCTGGGACAGAAACGATTGTTGGCGACTGACCCCAAATCTCTTTATTTGTATTCTGAAAGACCCGGTCCAGTGGGAAGGTTACACCTGATGCACATTCAGCTCAAATAAGTAGGTGGTCCCGATGCCATCCTCAGTCAAATATACTGCCTTGGTATCAAAGCAATTCGCTCTTTCCTGAGCCCCTGTGTTCGCCTCTTGTTCATATCAATAGGTGACGGTGTATGTGTAGAGCGTGCTTTCCTCTCACAGAAGGTAATCACTGTCAGGAATTATCTGGGCGAGAGAGCTAGGGGAGCTATATCACTGAAAGCATTTAAGGAGGAGGTAGGTGGATGTTTGACCTGTCAGAGAGCGAAGGGATGAGGAATTGGGCATTAAAGAGGAATTACTGTCAACAGTAGATCAGCCATGATGTTATGCAGTGGCTTGATCATCCGACTTACCTGATCCTGTTCCTTTTGTCCTCATATTCAGTAATTGCAAAGTTAATGGCTGTAATTTTCCTGAATGTTCTTTTATTGAGCGTTGCAATCAGAGAGAGTAAAGTATTTTGTGAGTCATCTCTGGTTGAGATATGGGGACTGTATTCACGGTGAATCTGGGTCTATAATATCACCAACAAATGAACCACAAGTTGCAGAGAGGAAACACTCTGTAATGAGACCAGAGGCGTCTTTCGAACCAAATAACATTTCCAACGGACACCAAACCATGTGTGACAGTCTTGAGGGACTGAATGAGATGCTGTGTTACTGTTGACCAGGTATTTGGAGCAAGTGGCCTCCATCTGCTCCTTGTAGGAGCTTGAGGAGTTGAATAGAACATAGCAACACAGGACTGAGCAGCAGGAGTGGGCTATTAGATACTTTGTCACCATTCCATGTGCTTTCGGTCTCAGCAGCACGTTTCTGTCTGTATACCATTTTACTACATACAAAACAACTTTGAATAAATGCAACCATCTAGGCACCACAGTCCTCTGGGGAAGGGAACTTACACTTGAACAGCCCTTTGAGAATTTCTCGTTTGTGTTCCAACAAATGTTGGAGCCTATCAAAATGTACTGTCTAAACCTGTCGGTCAATTCCTCAGCATCTGTATCCCTCTGCTCCCCACTTACACATGCATCTGTCTACACGCATCTTAAATATATCTACCGTGCCTGTCTCTACCACCTCTGCTGGCAACGCATTCCAAACGACCACCACCCTCTGTGTGAAGTACTTACCGCGTGTATCCCCCTTAAACTTTCCACCTCTCACCTTGAAAGTGTGACCTCTCGTTATTGAATCCTTCACCCTGGGAAAAGGCTTGTCTCTATCCATCATTTCTAAACCCTTCATAATTTTATAAAGCTCAATCAGGTCCTCACTCAATTTCCTTATTTCTAATGAAAATGAATCTAACCTACTCAACCTTTCTTCACAGTTAGCACCTTCCATACCAGGCAACATCCTCGTAAACCTTCTCTGCGCCCTCTCCAAAGCGTCCACATCATTTTGGTAATGTGGCGACCAGAACTGTACATAGTATTCTAAATGCGACCGAACCAATGTCTTGTCAGCTGTTATGCTCAATACCCCGTCCAATGAAGACAAGCAAACTACATACCACTCTATCCACCTGTGCAGCAACCTTAAGTGTACAATGGACCTGCACTCCCAGATTTCTCTGCTCATCAACTTTTCCAAAGGCTCTTCCGTTCATTGTATAATTCGCTCTAGAATTACTCTTGCCTAAATGCATCACCTCACATTTGTCTGGATTGAAATCCATCTGCCACTTTTCCGCCGAACTCTCCAGTCTATCTATATCAAAAAGGAGAAAGTGAGGACTGCAGATGGTGGAGATCAGAGCTGAAAAAGCACAGCAGGTCAGGCAGCATCCAAAGAGCAGGAGAATCGATGTTTCGGGAATATCTTCGATTCCTCAAGAAGGGCTTATGCCCGAAACGGCGATTTACCTGCTCCTTGGATGCTGCCTGACCAGCTGTGCTTTTCCAGCAACACATTTTTCAGTTTATCTATATCATTCTGTATTCTTTGACATTCCCTTATGCTTTCTGCTACTCCATCAATCTTCATGTCATCTGAAAACTTGCTGATCATACCAACAGCGCCCTCTTCCAGATCATCTTTTTATATTCCAAACAACAGTGGCCCCAACGCTGAACCCTGTGGAACTTCACTGGTCACTTTTCTCCATTGCGAGAAACTCCCTTCAACTACTACTTCTGTCTCCTGCTGTTCAACTAGTTCTTTATCAAGCTAGCTAGAACACCCTGCACATCATATGACTTCAATTTCTCCATTATTCTAACATGGAGAACCTTATCAAAATCCTTACAGAAGTCCATGTATATGACATCAACAGCCCTTCCTTCATCTATCACCTTGGTCACATCCTCAAGGAACTCAATTACATTAATAAGACACGAACTCCCCCGCGCAAAACCATGTTGCCTATTACTGATAAGCCCATTCTTTTCTAAATATAAATAGATGCCATCCCTCAGTACCCTCTCCAGCAACTTTCCTACCACCGAGTCAGGCTCACTGGTCTGGAATTACCTGGAATATCCCTACTATCCTTCTGGTACAGGGGGACAAAATGAGCAATCCTCCAGGCCTCTGGCACCTCACCTGTATTGAAGGATGCCATAAAGGCATCTGTCAGGGCCCCAGCTATTTCCTCTCTCGCCTTCCTCAGCAACCTGGGATAGATCACATCCGGTCCTGGGGATTTGTCCATGGTAATAACCAGTAGACTACCCAACACATCTTCCCTATTTATGTCAATGTGATCCAGACTAATCAAACTTCGATGTCTAATCTCAACATTCACCATGCCCCTCTCCTCAGTGAACACTGATGCAAAGTAATCATTCAGAATCTCACCCATTCTCCCAGGTTTGACACACAGACTTCCTTCGTTATCCTTTAGTGGACCAATCCTTTCTCTAGTTACCTGATTACTTCTTATACAAGAATAAACTGCTGTGGAATTCTTCTAAATTCTGCTCGCTAATGCTATTTCATGACCCCTTTTAGCCCGCTTGATTTCTTGTTTAAGACTTGTCCTACTCTTCTGATATTCCTCCAGGGCCCGTTCTGTTCTTAGCTGCCTAGACCTTATGTATGCTTCCCTTTTCCTCTTGGCTAGTCGTACAATTTCTCCTGTCATCCATGGTTCATGAATCTTGCCCTTCCTATCCTTTGCCTTCAACGGGACATGCCTATCCTGCACTATCTTTAACCTATCTTTGAAAGCCTCTCACATCGCAAATGTGGACTTCCCTTCAAATAGCTATGTCCAATCCACATTTCCGAGTTCCAGTCTAATATTGATATAATTGGCCTTGGCCCAGTTTAGTACTCTTCCCTTAGGGCCACTTTCTAATTTATCTGTGAATATTCTGAAACTTACAGAATTGTGGTCACGGTTCCCAAAGATATCATCCACTGCAACTTCTACCACCTGTCCTGTCTTGTTCCCCAGTACCAGGTCCAATATGGCCTCTTCGCTCGTCGAACTATTGACATACTGAAGTAGAAAACTCGCCTGGAATTCTTCCAAATTCTACCCCATCCAGACGTTAAGTGTATCCCAGTCAATGTTGTGAAAATTAAAATCTCCCATCACCACTCCCCTATTGCCTCTACATCTTTCCATTGTCTGTTTACATATTTGTTCTTCTACCCCACACTCACTGTTGGGACGTCTGTAATACAGCCCCAACAATGTAACTGCACCCTTCTTATTTCTCAGCTCTACCCATAATGCCTCACTACCCAAGACCTCCATAGTGTGCTCCTTTAGCATAGCCGTGAAATCGTCCTTGACGAGCAATGCAACTCCATCCCACCCACCCACCCACCCCCTTTTGCTTCCCTCTCCTTCCTGTCTGAAGCATTTATATCCTGAAACATTTCATTGTTAATCATCATGCCCTTCCATGAACCAAGTCTCTGTGATTGCAATAATGTCATACTCCCAGGCACCAATCCAAGCCCTAAGTTCATCTGCCTTACACACTATACTCCTTGCATGAAAGTAGACGTATTTCATGCCACTAGATATTTGTGATAATCCGCTCTCTGCCTACCCTTCCCTTAATTAATGCCATCTTCACAATTTCTACAATCTCCAGTCTCGACTGGTTCCCAGACCACTGCCACATTAGTTTACAAACTCCCCAACAGTAGGACCAAAAACTCCCCCAAAGATGTTGGTTCCGGTCTGGTTCAGATGTAGACCGTCCATTTTGTAATAGTCCCACCTTCCCCAGAACCTGTCCCAATGTCCAACAAATTTGAATCCCTCCCTCCTACACCATCCTCAAGCCACGTGTTCATCCTGCCTATTCTTTCATTTTTACACTGGCTAGCACGTGGCACTGGTAGTATTCCCGAGATCACTGCCCTTTAAATTCTCTCCTAGCTACCTGAATTCTTCTTTCAGGACCTCATCTTGTTTCCTACTTATATCGTTGGTGCCTATATGCACCAAGACAACTGGCTGTTCGCCCTCCCCTTTTAGAATGCTCAGTAGTCAATCGGTGACATTCCTGACCTGAGCGCCTTGGAGGCTACATACCATCTGGGAGTCCTGTTTTCGGCCACAGAACATTCTATCTATTCCCCTTACAATAGAATCCCCCATAACCATGGCCCTACGAGTGTTTTTCCCGCCTTCTGAACAGCAGTACCTGACACGGTGCCATGATCCTAGCAACAGCTGCCGTCCCCTGGTGAGCCATCTTCCCCAACAGTATCCAAAATGGTAGAACTGTTTTGGAGGGAGATGACCGCAATGGACACCTGCACTGCCTTCCTACTCTTTTATGCCTTTTGGTCACCCATTCACTGTCTCCCTCAGCAATCCTAACCTGCAGCGTGACCAGTTCACTAAACGTGCTGTCCACTACCTCCTCAGTATCGCGCATGCTCCACTGTGAGTCCATCCACAGCTCCAGGGCCGTCATGCGGTCAAACAAGAGCTGCAGCTGGACATGCTTCTTGCAGGTGAAAGAGTCAGGAATATCAGACACGTTCCGAAGCTCCCACTTCAAGCAAGAGGCACGTGCCACGGTCTGAGGTCCTCTGCTATGGGAAGCATAGCTTTATATTAACTAACTTAACCCAAATAACGCACTTAAATATATGAAAAAGAAAGATAAAGATAAAAATAAAAGTCTTACCTTACTGAGTCTTCCCGTTCCGGTGAGAGTAGAGGGGCGGGAGGGTGATGCTACATGTGCAGTATTCGGGTTTAGCCACTGCCCAAATATAAATTTAGCCCTTACCTTGCCGGCAGCCCTCGCTTCACCCTGCCTTCTCTCCTCACCGCTCGGTCTCAGTGTTCAGACATGTGGTTTTTCTCATCCTTTAATTTGAAAAGCAGAGGGGTTACTAACTCATCAAGAAGAATCTTCTATTTCAGCTGTGAGACCAAATTAAGAATGAATATGGGTGGTTTTTGATTCGTAAAGTTTTAATACATGGAAATATGTATGAGAATTTGAATGTATCCTGCGTCCTCAAATTTTTAACAGATGCCCTTTCCTGGGTGCTGGCCCTTGGGGCACTTTACACAGAAACAGGGGACAGGAAGCCTCGGAGTCTTGCGGGTACGTCCCCGCAATCCAGGCAGTTGGTGTACCTGAACAGGGAGCTGGGAATGGTAAGTGTGTGGAGTTGTCCCCACCCTGAGGAGAGGGACTTCACCTTTTTCTCTCAGCCACGTAAGTGCTTTTCGAGAATTGGCATTTTTTTGCCCGTGGACCTTTTTGAATTCTGTGCTGTCCTCCAGAATTTGGAAGAGAGACATTTCTGACCATGCAGCAGTGTACATGGAGGTAAAGGCCGGTGGTGATGGGACAAACTCACGGCACTGGCACATGGCTCCTTTCTTCCTGAAGGATAGCAAGTTTATTGAATATTTTTCGGGGGAATTTAAAAATTTTTGGGACATTAATTTGGGTACAGCCAGTAATACGTCGGCGGTCTCGGAGACTGCCAAGGCCTGTGCGAGGAGTTTGATTATTTCTTACTCGGTGACCCAGAAGTGGCAGAAGGCAGAGAAGCTGCATATGCTCGAGGCTTGCCTGAAGGCAGCTGAAACAGCATACCTTGCCAGACCGTCTGTAACCAAGTTGCAGCAGATTACAGCCCTCAGAGCTAGTTTGAATGCTGGGCTCACCCAGACAGCAAAGAGGGAAATCTACCTTGCGAAACAGAGGTTATTTGAGTCTGGTGATAAACGGGGTAGATATCTAACATACCTGGCCAGAAAGAAGAATGCCCCCTAATCTATCACATCCATTAGAGAGAGTGTTGTGACTCTTACTTGCGATTCCAAAAATTACTTTAAAATGTAACCAATTAATTTGAATCATGCCCAGGATGCCAGAAACCACTGGAAGATAAACTTTATTGTTTAACATCTAGAAACCAATCAAACAATGAGAATTGAATATGTCATGGGGAGGATATAAACCTGGTATTTTGAAAATTAATGGGAAAGCCAACTGGACAGCTAACTCTTTGGTCTCAAATTAGAAAAAAAAATTCTTTCCAATATACTTGATTTACTTTAAAATAAAACAGAAAGAAGGTGACCCAGGGACATCAGCAGCTGGAAGACTGAAGACAACAGGACAACAGAGACTGTGCGATGTTGAGACTACGTTAATGTAATGTTCAATAAGTGGGTTAATGGAACAGCATATTTTTGGAGTTGTAGTCAGATCGTAAGTAGTTAAGAAAAGGTTGTCTTGTACATGTGAATAGTTGTTGTTTGATGTTCACTATTCGTGTTCATTCAATAAATTGTTATTTTTCTTTGAATGGTGGAATTTGGGAGTTCTCTGTCACTCATGTTTTAATAGATTACTAGGCGAGATGAGTTTTTTTGATGTTTGTTTTTTATTAACCTAGGGGTTCGACGTCAATGTCATAACAGTTTAAGGGCTTGTCATTCAGGATTGGGACATATGTGAACAGATTAGGTGAACAAAAGGTCTCAGCAGATTCCAACACTTGGCAATTATTGTCAAAGATCTTTAAATAAAACTTAGGTTGGAAAATATGTTTAGTTTTGGTTACATGTGGATGATTAAATGAAAAGTGAGAGAAATGGGATTTAACATTACTAAAGAGGTTCTGGGATTTGAAAATGCTTCCAAATTTGCCAATAAAGTTTAGAAAGACAGAGGAAGGGCGAACATTTGGTACCAGCAGTATATTGAGCACGATTCAGAAACATAATGATGGAACCAGGTCAGACTTATATTGAGTTTGAAAGAGTTAAACATAGTCATTTTGATAGATGAACATGGGCCTTAAAAATAGACAAGACAGATAATTTTGCTGGAGGAATTTAAAGACTCACTTCCAGAGGTGATCAGAGTTCATGCGAATGAACAGCAAGTTCGAGAAGTGAGAAGCACGGCAGAGATGGCAGGTCAATACGCATTGGTGCATGAGCTGCAATTTAGCTTCAGGTAGGATCTACCTCCTGTGAGGGATAGAAATTGGGAGAAGGGAAGATCCCACTCTACAAAACAAAGATCGAGAGCACACTGGGAATGGTTTATTTCGGTTAATAAATAAGCCCAAGAGGGTTGAAAGGAGGTGAAAAGCCTCAGGTGTTTTCACAATACCGGAGTGTAACACATAGAATTACAGTGCAGGTGGTTTAAGAAGGGCACTAGGAAAAGCTGTCTTCACTGCAATAAGTGGGATAGACAAAGTCACAATGCAAGTCGTTGAAGAAAGGCACTGTGGTAAAAAATGTGGTAAAAGAGGCTAAACCAGTGGCATTAGTGGAAGTAGTAAAGGAACCACAAGAAAAGTTGAAGAGCTGCAGGAGAGTGCTCAGCTTAGGCAGGGGACGGGTATGGAGTTAGTACCTGATCTCTATAAAGAATTCACCTCTAGGGAGAAGGTTTACTCAGAAAGAACAGGGGGAGAAGGATAACAAGGTATAACTCTGTGAGATACGGGATCTGCTCAGTCTCTATTATTCAAAACTTGTGGCACTGGAAAAGCACAACAGGTAAGGCAGTGTCTGAACATCGACATATCATCTGGAAAGTGGCAGGTGGGCGGGGGTGAAAAGGGGGTAAAAGATAACTAGGAGGGTAGAAGTGGGGCTGAGGGGAAGGTCAGTGGGAAGGCGATAGGAAAATGAAAGTGTGAATGATCGTGATAAGTGAGAGAGGAGGGTGGAGTGGACATGTGGGAAGGAAGGTGGACTGTCAGGAGAGTAGAACAAGGTGATGCTGAGTTGAAAGGTTGGATCTGGGATGAGATTGGGAGGGGGAGAATTGGAAATTGGTGAAGTTGACGTTGATGCCGTGTGCTTGGAGGGTCCCAGCTGTCCTACTACCATCCACTTTCACCCAGTCCTCTGACCTTTCACCATCGCCCCCCAACTGCATCTACCTATCGCCTTCCAAGTTACCTTCTGCCCAGCTCCTCCCCCACCCACCGACGTATCTCTCAGAACTCTTTACCCCCATCCCCCAGTTGCCTTATGAAGGGGTTATGCCTGAAACGTCGATTCTCCCGCTCCTTGGTTGCTGCCTGACCTGCTGTGCTTTTCCAGCGCCACACCTTTCAACTGTGATCTCCAGTATCTGTAATCCTCACATTCTCTCAGCATCTAAAAGTAAATGATGAAAGTATTTGTACTCTTTCTGACATGTTACCTGAGAGAGTGATCATTTGTGGAATGCAAACAGAAATGTAGTGCTCCCCTGTGTAAGACCGGGTTAGAGATCCAAATCAAGATTGGGGACGTAACAGTGGGAGTGAGTGACAGACCGTCAGTTTCAGAAATACCGCTTTATTATTGAGAACAATTTAGCAGGATCCAAGGTGGGAGTGACACCTCTTGTGGTGGCGAAGTCAATTGAAGACCAGGGGTTTGATGAGTTAAAAGGCAAATACCCAGGAAATGTTGCAGACTGTGTAATAACAAGATCTCACTGTCATAGGTTACAGCAAGAAGCAAAAAGTAAAGAGAAAGACAGAGGAGCGGAAGTGTCATTAACTGGCCCGCTGTTCATGTAATAGTGCAGGAAAAACCTGATCAGGCAGGGATGGGCAGAGGTGTTTAGTCCGGAAAGGCTAATGGCCTGACAACAGAAATTTACATAAATTGATGTCGAGTTAGAAAAGGAATCAGAATATATTGTCGAGCGTTAGCAACTTAAAGATAGAGTCCTAAATGAAAATGGAATCCACAACAAGTTATTGCACAGGAGAAATGGGCCAAATTTGACCAGATTGTGTTGGCGATCGCATACAGACAGGAAGTGTTACCGGGATCACGTGAACTACCTGCAGGAGGTCACCTGGAAGATTCAGGCTAATGTATGCAATTATTTCGACTGGCCTGGAATGCACAAGGACATGTTTATTCTTTGCTGTATGTGTCATACATGCCGAATGGTAGGTAAGCCACAGGCAGGACGAAAAACCAGAGTCTTTGTTGCCAATTCTTGCATTCAGCGGACCTTTCACGTGGGTTATGATTATTTGTGTAGGCCCTCTTTCTAAACTAAAAGCGAAAATAAATATTTCCTAAACATAATGGATGTGTCTGTCAGATTACCAGAGACAATTCCATTAAGATTATTAAGCAAAAAGGGTGGTGGAGGGGTTCGTATCTGTCCTTACCAGTACAGGTTACCCAGAGAGTTCCCATCAGTCCAAGGGAGTCACTTTACCATTCGGCTGTTTAAGTAAATCATGGATAGCTTAGGTATACAACACTTCAAATCAAGTGCGTCCCATCCTGAATCACATGGAGCCTTGGAAAGTTGGTATCAGGTGCTGAAGACCATGTTAACAGCGTACTGTCAGGGTTGGCCAAATGATTGGGATAAAGGTGTCCCATTAAATTGTTTGCCATTAGAGATGCCCCGATCTACTCAATTTACTCCCTTTGAGTTAGTATTCGGACATGAAGTGTGAGGTCTTTTGGAATTAATTAAAGAGAAATTAAACTGACCAAAGTTGGAGATTTCACACTTCGAATATGTATCTGAGGTGAGTGAGAGATTAGAGTATGTGAGTTAGCTAAACAGCGCATGAAGAGGGTAGAGCATAGAATGGAGTAAGTGGCAGGTACAAAGTATGAAATTTGATGCTATATCTTTTCGTGGGTTTGCCACCAATAGTGGGAAATCTCTTCAAATCCAGGTTTAGTCTCCCCTTCCAAATGGAGAAGAAGTAGAGTCAGGTAAACTGTCTGGTAAAGATGCTGGATATAAAAAAAAAGATAGCAGGTATGTAATGTGAATACATTGTAATCTTACAAATATTGGGATAAGGAACTGTGGAAACAGCTGGTAGTCACTGCCCTGCAGAGTGAGGATCAAATACGGATGTCATGGAGTTTGATGTGACGCACAATCCTTTAATTAA
Organism: Hemiscyllium ocellatum; assembly: GCF_020745735.1. Taxonomy (NCBI): domain Eukaryota; kingdom Metazoa; phylum Chordata; class Chondrichthyes; order Orectolobiformes; family Hemiscylliidae; genus Hemiscyllium; species Hemiscyllium ocellatum. Next base: position 52,831 of record NW_026868048.1, on the reverse strand, counting down.
CAAGGAAGTCCTTGAGGAGTGGGATTGGATAGCGAGCTGTCTGTTGCAGGAGCAATGAACCCAGTTGGTTTTCATTGCAGCAGTATGAGGACATTTGCAGAACCAAGATGGGAGGACTTACGCTTTTGTGTATGGGGTGGAAGTAGAGAATGCTGTTCTGATAAACAACACTCCTGCAGGCGACAGGCAACTTTATAAGAGAAAGTGAAATAAGTTTCTGCGTTTGTCACCTTAAAGGGTTACTTAAATTCAAAGTGATGCTCTTTGGAATGAATAATGCACCAGCCACATTACAAAGACTCATGAACAGAGTTGTGACCAGAATAACAAATTGTGCGGTTTATATGTTAGATGCAGTGATCTTTAGCAAGTCATGGAAAGATCACATGTTACAGTTGGCAGAGCTCCTTGCACGATTGCAAGAAGGAAAACTGATAATAAATGAGAAGAAAACAGAATTTGCGAAGGCAGAGGTGAAGTTATTGGGACATTACATTGGACATAGAAGTTGACCCCATGGAACACAAAGACGAAGGGCTTTGAGGAATTTCCACAACCATCCTCGATGAAAGAGGAGTTTCGATTTTTGGGACTGAGTGGATTCCATTGGAAGCTTGTTCAAAACTTTAGCAGTGTTGTGGAACTGCTGATGGGTTTACTGAAAAAGCCGTAAAATGTTGGTGTATAGAACAGTTCCAGCAGGCATTTGAGAATTCAAAAGCGGCATTAATTACCGCACCAGTTTTAGCTACACCAAATATTTTGAAACACTTCAAAATTGTGATTGTTGCTAGCGACATAGGGGTTGGAGAGGTATTGATGCAGGAACACGATAATGGAATGGAATGGCCAATTGGCTACCTGTCCAAAAGAAACCGAACAACCACCAGAAAGAAAGTGCTCCACGATTGAAAGAAGATTATTGAGTTTGGTATTGGCCTGACAACACATGATTGTTTATGTGACAAACGGGTTGTCGGAGATGAATGTATAAAACTACAATCCTTTTGAATTTTTGGAAAGATTTAAAGACTAAAATATGTAAATATTTCATTGGAGTCTGACGTTATCGACTTTTAACTGCCAAAATATCCATGTAGTGGGCCATACAATTGTGATAGCAGATATGTTATCGCAGATTTAAATGAAAAAGTGCAGATTACATTTGAATATTGCAATGTTACATATGTGTGTAGAATTAATATTAAAGATATAAGTTAGATTAATTACTTCTGCATTTCGTAGTTTTGGGATTCAGAATTACTAGAAAGGAAATGAAGCCATCTTTTCATACTGAACTTTCATTTCTTTTTCCTGAAAAGGATGGGGGTGGGGGAAGGTGTTATGCAGCTGAAAGCATGTCTGGTCACTTTCAGACAGAACTGATTTTGCTGAATATAATGTACAGCCAGAACTGCCAGCTAATGGTCAGGCTTTTCCAAATGTAACAATTGTCTGGTAAATGGATACCTGAGTTTTGGTTGCTGTTTTGATAAGAATTAGTTTAAATAATGCCCAGGATACCAGAAGACAATGGTATTTGAATATCATTGTTCCGACACGTGAAAATAATCAAATTATGAGAATTTAATGTGTCGTGAAGAGTATATGCACCTGGCACTTTGAAACCTAAATGCAGAGTAACTACCATTGAACAGCAGAGCAACTGCTGTAGAGCCGGAGAGGTAACTGGCCACCTAAAACACTCTCTAAGATACCTTGTCATGTAAAACCTAGTTGCACTTAAAAACAAAGGAATATGACCCATGGATATCAGCAGCTGGAAGAGTGAAGACAGCGGAAGAGGCAGAGACACTGTGGTCTTGAGATTAATTGAATGTAATGTTTCAGACGTGGGTCATAGGAACAGCGTTTTTTTCGAGGTGGAGTCAGATAGACAACAGTTAAGAAAAGGGGATCCTGTATTTGTGAATAGTTGTTGTTAATGATGACTATTAAAGTTAAGAAATTGAATTCTTATTTTTCTTTAAATAGTGGCATGTCAGAGTTTTGTCAATCATATATTAGCAAATTACGCAGCAAAGTGAGCTTTTCTGGGTGTTTGCTTTAATTAACAGAGGGGTTCGACCTCCACATCGTAAATATCAATCCACACTACCACATTTCCTTGCAATTGGTCCATTTCCTTCAAGCATTCACCATATCCATGCCCCTCGTGATCTTATATCCCTCTATAAGTTCCCCATTCAGTCTCCTCTGCTCTAAAGAAGAAGTCTGAGAATATCCAAACTCTCCCTTTAACTCATGCCATTGGGTTGTGGCAACATCTTTGTAAATTTCTTGTGCATTGTTTCTAGTTTAATAACACCCTTCCTATAACAAAGTGACAAAAACTGAACACAATACTTCAAGTGTGGCCTCGCCAATGTCTTGTATATCTGCAACATAACTTCCCAACTTCTATAATTAATGCCCTGACTGATGAAGGCCAGTGTGCCAAAAGCCTTCTGTCGGCCTGTGACTCCACTTTCAGAAAACCGTGAACCTGAACTTCAAAGTCTCTCTGTCCACTACCCCCCGTTAAGGCCCTCCCATTCACCATGAAACACCTACCTTGATTTGTCTTTCCAAAATGCAAGACCTCACACCTATCTATGTTAAACTCCATTTGCCAGTTCTCGGTCCACTTCAGGGTCTTGCTGTATTTTTTGATAACCTTCCTCACTGTCCGCAATTCTGAATATTTCAATGTCATCTGAAAATTTAATCATCATGCTTGTTACAATCTCATTCCCGTCATTGGTAAGAGATAACAAACAGTAAAGGGCCCAGCACTAACCGCTGAGACTCTCCACTGGTTCACTAATATCCTTCGGGTAAGGAAAATTCCATCCTTACCTGGTCTGGCCTCCATGTGACTCCAGACCCACAACAATGTGCTTGGCCCTTATCTGCCCTGTGGGCAATTATGATGGGTAATACATGCTGCCTATCCAGCAATGCACTCATCCAGAAAAAAATGAATAAAAAATCGTTACAAGATTCCAGTCCTACAAGCATTCTTCCACTATTAACCTCTCCTTCCTAACATCAAGCCAATTGTGGATCCAATTTGCCTGCTCCCCCTGCATTCTATGCGATAGAACCTTCCAGAGCAGTCTATCATGTGGAACCTAATCAAAGGCCTTACTGAAATCTATACCGAATACGTCTACTGCTCTCTGTGTCAACTGATTCAAGAATCTAAGTAAAGCCATATTCCTACAATTATGAATACATGCCGAGAGATGTTTGAGAAAATCTCTACAGATTTGATCTCCTTTGTAAGCAATAATCTCGTTATCACAGACGCATATGTTTGTATCATGAAATGAGAGTGAAGAAACTGAATGGCTAATCTGTAGAGCTATGAGAGAATAGAGATGCTTGCACTGAAGCTTGCGAATTGGTTGTGATCTCTTCTTTCCAGAAGAGACAGTGATACGTTGAGAAATACCATACTTTACCCATGTTTGATTGGTTTGATTTATTGTCACGTGTACGTCAGTACAAGGTAGCACTTTATTTATGAGCAGTGGAGGCTGATCATAGTAAGCAAGGCCAGACAGATCATAGGGTGGAAATAGACTTGGACAGAGTAAGGCATTACAGGTTACACTGAACAGGACGTGCACTAGACAAGATCAACATGAACAAGATCAGCATTATTTGCACTCAGAGAATCCATTAATCAGTCCAACATGGCTTTCCTAATTGTTTCTAAGCCTTAATTAACACCTCACCACATTAATAAGCTGTTATTGTGTGACCTTGCACCGAACGCCATGTTGTTCATAATCCCCAACAGCAGTCACAATACCTTCCTTCTGAAACAGATAGCCATTACCAACAGCTTCCGCCCTACATAGAGAACACCAGGCTGTCTTGTCGGAGATGGAAGGTGCCTCCTTGAGACTTCACACAAAGCATTTCGCTTCTGTCCTCACTGCGAAAAAAACACGTTAAAGTCCCACATATATATAATCAGAAACATAGCCAACAGGAACAACATGGAGCAGTCTGTGCAGCCTCTGCTCCATTTGTTCATCATGTTAGAGCATTAATCAGGAGACAGTGAGGATGGCAGATGCTGGAAGTCCGAGTCAGGAGTGGTGCTGGAAAAGCACAACAGGTCAGGCAGGGTCCGAGGGGCAGGAGAATCATTGTTTCAGGCATAAGCTTTTCATCTGGAATCAGCATTGATTGCCTCATTCTGTCCCTGTGTAAGAGCGTTGAGGGACTGATGGTGTCCTCTTGATATCCCTGTGTAAGTGACTCATGGGGCAGAATGGCCTCCTCCTGCTCCTGTGTAAGAGACTCAAGGGGCTGAATGGCCTCCTCCTGCTCCTGTGGAAGTGACTCAAGGGACAGAATGGCCTCCTCCTGCTCCTGTGTAAGAGACTCAAGGGGCTGAATGGCCTCCTCCTGCTCCTGTGGAAGAGACTCAAGGGGCTAAATGCCTTTCTTCTGTTCCTGTATAAGTGACACAAGGGGCTGAATGGCCTCCTCCTGCTCCTTTGTAAGAGATTCAAGGGGCTGAGTGGCCTCCTCTTCTTCCTGTGCAAGTGCCTCGAGGGGCTCAATGGCCTCCTCCTGCTCCTGAGTAAGTGACTCAAGGGGCTGAATGGCCTCCTCCAGTTCCTGTGTAAATGACTCAAGGGGCTGAATGGCCTACTCCTGTTCCTGTGTAAGAGACTCAAGGGGCTGACTGGCCTCCTCCAGTTCCTATGTAAGTGATTCAAGGGGATAAATGGCCTCCTCCTGCTCCTGTGTAAGTGACACAAGGGGCTGAATAGCCTTCACCTATTCCCAAGTAAGTGACTCAAGGGGCTGAATGGCCTCCTCCTGTTCCTACGTAAGTGACTCAAGGGGCTGAATGGCCTCATCCTGTTCCTGTGTAAGTGACTCAAGGGCCTGAATGGCCTCCTCCTGTTCCTGTGTAAGAGACTCAACGGGCCGATTGGCCTCTTCCTGTTCCTGTATAATACACGCAAGGGGCTGAATGGTATCTTCCTGTTCCTGTGTAAGTGACTGAAGGGGCTGAATGGCCTCATTCAGCGAGAGAGGGGAGGGTGGGGTGGCGAGAGGGGTGGGCGAGAGAGGGGAGAGAGGGAATGGAGAGCGTAACAGGGGAGGGAGGGAGGGGAGGGCGTGAGGGAGGGAGAGGGCGAGTGAGGGGAGGGAGGGAGGGGAGAGTGAGAGAGGGGTGAGGGTTAGAAATGGGAGGGCGAGAGAGATGGGAGGTCGAGAGAGGGGAAGGAAGGAGGGGAGGGTGAGAAGGAGGTGAGAAAGAGGACGGCGGGGGTGGGTGAGGGGGCGGGCGTTATTGTGTTGGAAAGTGGGTCTAATGTAGACCGTGCTGTATTTCCGATAGTACAGAGTCTTTGCTTCTGTGATTGTGTGGCTGTGGAAGGCCAATCACTGAGTACTTTAAAATAGGAATTGATAGGTTTCTGAAGAATATCTTCACAAAGTTTATAAGACAGAACTTGTAATATTTTCTGAAAATATGTCAATGGCAAAATTAAGAGAAAAAATGTGCAGCTTTCCTACAGTTTGATACCAGAGAATTGAGGACCGGGGAATGCCAGAACTATGGAGCAAGTACTTCAGTTATGCCTTCACAGAGGAAAACAAAACAAAAAATAAAGCTTCCTAGCAATACTCGGGAACTTTAGTCTGGTGAGAAAAAGGGAATAGAATGAAATTATCAACTAAACACTTTAGAGAAAGTATCGGACTGAAATTAATGGGCATTGACAAAGTCAAGAGAGATTTATGAAATGGGAATCATATTTGAGAAAGTGACTTTTAGAAAAATTATGTAGAAGCTGTCAGTGCAGTACGAGTGGAATTTCAGAAAAAGTTTTGATGAAGCCCCAAGCCTATTGTTCAAATTCGAATCCTGTGGGACTGGGGCTAATACCTGGTAGTTTTCGAAGGGCAGAGCTGGCAGGAAACAGTGAGTAGGAATAAAACAATGTTTTTTTTATGGTAGGCTAGGAGGATATAGCAAGGATCGTGGCTTGGGCGCCAGCTATTGCAAATACACATCATATATTTGGTTGTGTGTCTCAAATGCAATATTCCCAAGTTTGCTGATAGCACGAAACAATGTCAGCTTGTGAGTGGGTGAGAAGGATGTAAAAAAGCTCCAAGGTGACTGTGACAAGTGAAATGACTGGGCAAATACCTGACAGATGGAGAGCAATGGGAGAGATATGATGTTGTATCCTTTGATGGGAACAATAGAATGGCAGACTATCAGTTGTAAAGGGAGTGGTTGAAAAATGTTGCTGTATAAAGTACCTTAAGCTGCATTTTTGTTTATTTCTGTAGAGTCCTCCGAGTCCATTTAAGGCAGTGAGTTCTGAATCCAGGGGTCAATACTGGGAAAGGCATTGGCACGCTGACCAGTGTATATAGACCCTGCAAGTGGGGAGCTGTAACATTGAAAGGAATCTGGATCTCACTGTACACCAGTCACTGAAAGCAATATTGCAGTGGGATTTGAGTACAGGAGTAAGGGTATCTTACTGCAGCTGTACAGGGCCTTGGTGAGACACCATCTCGAACATTCTGCAGCATTGTGTGCAGTTTTGATCTCTGTTTCTAATAGAGGACAAACCTGATATTGAGAGAGAGCAGTAAAGGATGAGCAGACTGATCTCTGGGATGACAGACTTGTGGGATTTGAAGCCCCAAAAATGTAAGTAAAAACCAAAAATTAAATTTGGTCTAACACACACACTAGGACAGTCTAAATAAATCTTTAAATCACATGCTGTAATGGAAAAGTGCTGTAAATGTAACACTTTCACACTACAGTCACTCACTGGAGCACTGTACCTTTCACCAGAAAGCACGTGGGGGTTGACTGACCACGTGATGCCGATGGGGAATTCCAGGTCTCCGCAAGATTCTCTCCACAGTTTGGAATAAAGTTCTTTCTAAATGTAGCCTACAATTTCCAGTTTCAGGCTCAGTTTCAAGCCTTCGTGAGCGCATTGCATTCCTGTTTTAGTTGAACACGTTGTTGGTACATTTTGCAGAGAGAGGATCCTGAGGCAGGGTTTTGCTGTTCAGCTGCTTGCCGGCAAGGAATCGCGTCACAGTGAATGGGAATTCGCTTTATAGAAAAAGATACACGAATCACATTGCAGCCAAATTGTATTTAATCAACACGCGTTATCAGAGAACTGCCTGTATATTGAATGGAGGAGCAAAACTGATGGGCTGAAGGCGCTACAGAAGTTCTCTTTTTATATTTCACAATGTTTAAACATATTAAGGGATATGAATATTTTATGGGGAAAACTGCACTGAGGAGATATTCGGCCATTAACGAGCACAGGGAAAGCTCAATATGTTGCATGACCTACTCCTGTCACAATGTTTCTGTGCAGTCTGTGGGAAAGCTCTGCAAATATTGTCACAAGCTCTCAGCTGTTAGGAAGGAGATCTCTGCAGGCTAGATGGGATTGTGTTTCCTATTTACCTTTTCTAATAACGAGGCTGGGGCCTGGTGTTCGTTATAGGTTCATCCTTTAAGACCTTAGAGCAGTTTGATATAATAAAGTGTCTTGCTTGGCCGATTGAGAGACCATTAAAGAGTTTATCACATGTCTGTGTTTCTGGAGTCACTTTTAGGCCAGACCAGGGATGCATGAGAGATTCACTTCCTGAAAGTATGTTGGGGAAGGAGATCGATGTTTACAATTGATGTTGCACACAAGATCACTATTACTGACACCAGAGTTTAGATCTTGATATTTTATTAATTGTTTTTAATTTCCACCAGCTGCCAGAGCATTAGCCTGGTCTGGATTAGTAATCCAGTGACATTTCCACAACAGCACCATCTCCACATGGGGACCTGTCGGAAACCACACTGAGCAGATCATTTCTGTGCTGCTTGACAGCTCTGTCAAAAAGAACTCCCACCAATTTAACTGTCTTGATGGGACTGAAGGACGAGTAAATAGTCAGATTGCAGTAATTCTCCTCTTAGCGGATTGGACATAGTTGAGGAATTTTCCACAATGCCAGGGAGATGTCAGAGTTGGAGCTGGAATGAAACAGCTTCCCCAGGGACAGGACTTGTTGTGCAGCACAAGTCTTCAGTCCTATTGTAGGAATAGGGTCAGGGCCCATTGACTGTGTCGTATCTATTGTGTTCAGCTGTTTTTTTCATCTCACGTGCAGTGAATCGAATTGGTTTGTGACTGCCCTCTGTGATTCTGTGGGCATCATGGCGAGGGTGAGGTGGACAATCGACTCAACGCTTCTGGCTGAGGATGGTGCAGATACTGCATCTTTTACACTGACGTACAGGGCTGTTCCTTTATTTAGGATGCGGATATTTGTGAAGTCCTCTCTTCCAGTAAGTTATTTAATGGTCCATCGACTGTTATGCATGGATTTGACAGGCCGACAGAGCTTAGATCTGATTTGTTAGGCTTGGGATCATTTCTCCCTCTGCATCGAATGTTAATCCTGTTGTTTGGAGTGTAACCAGTCAAGTGTGGTCGCATTAATGCGTTGTCATCAGGTTTAGGTGCACGTGATCCTCACCCTGGCATGTTTACCCACACTCGTCACTGAACCATGGACCGGCTTGATAGGAATGGTGGACGGATGGATTATCCTGAGGAAATAGTTACAGATTGTCATTGAAAACAATTCTGCTTCTTCTGCTGCTGTGATCTACATCATCAGATGATAATCCAGTTTAAGCCTGAATATTTACAATTCAATTCTACTGACTGTTCCCCATTTCACACCGAGACCCATTCACCCATCAGCCCTGTATTCAGTGACCTACTCTGGTTTATGATGTGGAAATACTTCCATTTTCATATTCTTATTCTGTTGGAAGTCTTTCCTTGGTGCCACGCTTCCAATGTTCTGTGTTCAAAGTGAACTTGTTTCCCTCTGTTTTTCTCCCTGACCATGATTCAGAGCTCTGTAGTGTCAGTGATGCCAACCTTATGCAATTTCAGAATCAACGAACTTCTGCACCATGCGTTCAGTTCCCAGTGTACAGCGCTCCATGGTGGACAAGATGTTTGGGCATCTTTGACATACATCATTGGAAATTGTTCAAAAACAGAAATTGCTGAAGAAATTTCTAAAGATGTTGCAGCATTTTCTGGAGTGAATGCAGAGTTAAACTTTCAGGTCCAGTGAACCTTCTGTAAAGCTCCCAGCATCTCCAACATTTTTATAGTCTTATTTCCAGTATCCATAGTCATTTGTTTAATTGAAAATTTGTTCTGTGCTTATTCATTTCTGGTGAAACTCAGCAGGTCTGTCAGCATCTGCAGAGACAGAGAAACAGTTAGCTCTTCAAGTCCAGTGTGACACTTCTTCAAAACTGAATACAATTGCAAAATGGTCTTTTAATCCCTTGCCAGAAGAGGGGGATGGGTTGCAGGGAAAAGAGAGTGTAACAAAAGATAAACGGGCTTTTGGCAGTGGTGAATGAGAAGATACTGAAAAACGGATTTAAATTAAGTTGTGAATGGGGGAAAGGTGTTCTCTCTATTGATTGCAAGATAAAGAAGACACAACCACACCCGGTCATAGGGAGGCCAGGAGGGAGAATGTTGACTATGAGGTATTATATAGGTCTGGCCACAGATACGTTTTCACTATAGTGATCATCACACCCTTCAGACAAAGAAATTCAGATGCTTGACTTCTTACTGGCACTAGTAAGCGTTTCATGCCGCCTTAGTATTGTAACATGGAGAAAAACAAATAACAGTATGAAGTTTGGGCTGAGTGTTGGTTACCTGTCATGTTGAAGAAAGTTCCAAATTTGCAGTGCTTATCTTTAAATGCTTGTTCTTGAAGTTAGTATCAGATGGAGTGTAGAAGATTGCAGGCTGACATTGTAGAAGCTTATAAAATCATGAGAGGAATGGATAGGGTGAATAGCCAAGATCTTTTCCACGGGCTGGGGGAGTTCAGGCATAGAGGGAATGGGTTTAAGGTGTAAGAGGGAAGATTTAAAAGGGACGAAGGGACAACGTCACTACACAGAGTGTGGTGTGGGTATGGAATGGGCTGCCAGAGGAAGAATGGTGGATGTGTATACAGCTGCAACATTTAAAACTCATTTGGACAAACATATGACTGGGAAAAACTTAGAGGCATATGGACCAAATGAAAGCAGATGGGACTAGTATAGTTTGGAAAACTTGCCCAGCATGGACATTTGGAAAAGCTTCACGCAGAGTCAGTGTGGGTTTGTGAATGGGAAATTATATTTTACCCTGTAAAATCATGTAAAGTGTTTCTGGAGATGCCTGAGAATGTGGACTTGATAAAAGGGGATCTGGTAGACACCAGGCTTTCCAGAGATTTTCCACAAGGTATCACAAAATAAAAGTTCTTACACAAAACAGAAGCCCTAGGACGTCGGATACTGTAGTAACATGGGATGATGACTGGTTAACACAGAAATCGAAGAGTCAGGATTACTGGATCTTTATTATAAGGGAATCTGCTGGAGGACCACAAATATCAGTCCAATGGCATCAGTTATTTACAATCTATACTGATAGCCTGAAGGAGGGAGCTGAGTGCAATATACATCCGAGTTTGAGGATGACACTGAGAATCAAAAGGCAGGTTGTTATTTAATGGAGAGGACTTCCAGAAAAGGAGCAGTACAAAGGGATTGGAGCCTTCCTGTGTATGAAACATAAAGTTAGCATGCTTATGCAGCAAGTAACTAGGTTGTTACATTATGCAGCTTCCTGGGATGGAAGGGTTTAGTTATTGAGAATCTCTAAAATGGTGAGGCGATCATCCATTGGGGTTTAAATGAATGATGAGTGACACTGCTGAAACATACAAGACACATTCCTGGGCAGACTGTCACACTCGAGGATATAGATACCGAATCAGGAGTATCGATTTCAATCTGAGATGCAAACCGATGTCTTCTCTCAGAAGGTAGTGAATATCTGGAATTCCCTGACCCTGAGAGGTATGGAGGGATACAAGGCATCGGCAAGAAAGTGGAGCTGAGCCCTGGAGTAGATCAGCCATGTTTTTATTAAATGACAGGGCTAGCTTGAGAGGCCGATTGGCCTAATCCTGTTCCTATTTATTCATTTAACACGCTCTGCTATTGGAAAGTAATGGGTTATTTTCCTGGAAATCGTGTTGTAAAATGTTGTATTCAGGGAGAGCAGAGGATTTGTTGTTTTAACCCTGGGTGGGGTATGGGGCTGTATTCCCAGCGTATCTGGGGCTGCAATATGTCCCACATTTGGAGCAGACGTTACAGAGAGGGGAAGCCTGGAAACAGTGATTGGGGGGTGGTGGGGGCACTTTCTGGCCCAGCCTACATTTTCCAACTACATTTCCACAACTGCACCTAACCATGGGAGTGGCCTCGATCTGCCCCTGTGTAGCAGGTCCGAAGGGCTGAATGGAACATCAAAACACAGGGCTGAGGGACACGAGGGGGCCATTCGGCCCTTTGACACTACTCCACCAGTCAGTAAGGTCGTGGCACATCTCATTGTGGTCCCAGTTGCACTTTGCTCTCCATGCACCATTATCCCTGAGTCACCTGTCTGTAGACAATCAGACAAAGCCAGCCTCGGTATAATATAAATATCTGGCCATCCCAAACATCTGGGAAAGAGAATTCCCACTGGAATGAAATATCACTTTATGAATTTCTCCTAATTCATGCTCTGAATGAGGATGGAGGGTGTCACTGTTTCCTTTTCTCGTCCCACTCCTCCACTGCTCACAACAAATTTTAAATGTAACCAGGTTGGTGATTTGGCTGATGATAAAGTTCTCAGACTGGGGGAGGTTCAGTGATAGGAACAAAACAGGGAGATTTCTTTAGTCAGCCAAACGTAACTAATAGAACTAACGGATGCACCACATGGTGGATCTGTGGTTAGCACTGTTACCTCCCATCGCTATGGAGCTGCGTTCAATTCCAACCTCGGACAACCTGGATTTTGAACATTCTCCCCATGTCTGTGCGGGTTTCCTCCCAGTGTTCCAGTTTCCTCCCACAGTCGAAAGATATGCAGCTTAGAGTGGATTATCTATGCTAAATTGCCCATAGTGCCCAGGGATGTGTACATTAGATAGGTTAGTGATGGGAAATGCAGGGTTACATGGATAGAGTACGGGGGGGCAGTCCAGGGGGGATGCAGTTCCGAGGGTCAGTGTGGACATGATAGATGGAATGTCTTGCTTCTACACTGTAGTGATTCTATAAAAATGACAAGAAGTTTGGATTATACAAACACCCAGTGGGTATCTATCTGATCCACTCTCCTCTAGGTTTTGTATGTTTCAATAACATCACCTCTCATTCCAAGAGTAACATGTTAAAGCCTTCATAATATAAGACCCTCTTCCCTGGAATACATGAAGTGAAGCATCTCCGAACTGCTTCCAAATTAATTATGTCCTTTCTCAGGTAAGGAGACAAAAATAATCTCACACTCACTTGAGGTTAATTTTTGTTTTCTCTGTGGTGAGACTATTTGGAACTCTCTTCCCAACAGAGCATTGGAGGCAGAGATATTGAATATTTTTGAGGCACAGACAGAAGGTTCATAAGCAACAACAGAGTCAAGGATTATCGAGGAATGGGCAGCAATTTGCAGTGTAGGGGAAAATGTAGACAGTGGTACAAAATCACACTGCTCCAGAACATCCAGGAATATAATGCAAACCGAAAAGATAATATCGATAAAATGTTAAAGGAGAAATCCAAGATGGCGGTGATCCAGAAAGTCTTCTTTGTTGGGCTCTGCATCACAGCACGGGCAAAGTGGTTCCCGAACCTACTCTATTCCAGCAATTTACATAAAATTCAACACTAAAAGGGTGATAGAATCTTTATTAATCCCATTTTATCAAGTGGAAATGACAGAATTTGGAAAAGGATGAGTAAGTCGTAACATACGGTGCACCCGTCAGAAGCATCGAGCATACCTGAGGCGATATCTGCAACCCACTCTGCTCGTTCCCTGGACCCAGTTACTCACCCAGGTCTTGGTCACTGAGTTCATCAAGTTACGTAAAATGATTGAAGCCATGATTAAAGAAAAGTTCAGCCGTGGCTAGAACCACGACCACTCTCAGATGCGCTCCAAAAACTTGAGAAGCAACTTGACAGTCTTGGAAACAAAATGGACGATGTCAAGTGCCAAACTGCATGAGAGAGTCTGTGATCAATTCCTCACAAGAGAGGATCCTCATCATTGAAAAACAGGTCCGTATCTTTACTGAACATGATGACGACCTTGAGAACTGGGGCAGGATGAAGAATGTTCACATCGTCGGTCTGCTGGCCCAGACAGCAGGTGGTCAGCCAGTCAGTATTTTTCGAGAATTGGCTGCAGTGATTCCTTCACTTCGAAACTGAAGAGGTACGGGTGAAGACTGAGACAGTTCATCGGGTTACGGTGCACAGGTCAGGCTCAGACCAGCGTTCTCACCCTGTCCTCGTGCGGTTACATAGTTATGGGGATAAACAAAGACTAATGGAAGCTTCCAGAACCCAGGGGAAAGATCCAATGGCTTTAATTCAAGGGCTCCAGGATTATGTCCTTTTTGGGATTTTTAGTGGCGGTGATTCTGAAAAAAATCATTTGATGATATAGAACATAGAACATTACAGCGCAGCACAGGACCTTCGGCCCTCGATGTTGCACCGACCTGTCATACCAATCTGAGCCCATCTAACCTATACCATTCCATGTACGTCCATATGCCTGTCCAATGACGATTTAAATGCACTTAATGATAGCGAATCTACTATCTTTGCAGGCAAAACATTCCATACCCATACTACTCTCTGAGTAAAGAAACTACCTCTGACATCTGTCCTATATCTATCACCTCTCAATTTAAAGCTATGCCCCCTCATGAACACCGTCAACATTCTTGGACAAGGGCTTACCTATCTAAACCTCTGATTATCTTATATGTCTTTATTAAGTCACCTCTCAAACTTCTGCTCTCTAACGAAAACAGCCTCAAGTCCCTCAGCCTTTTCTCGTAAGACCTTCCCTCCATACCTGACAATATCCTAGTAAATCTCCTCTGCACCCTTTCCAAAGCTTCCACATCCTTCTTATAATGTGGTGACCAGAACTGTACACAATACTCCAAGTCCGGCCGCACTAGAGATTTGTACAGCTGTAGCATAACTTCATGGTTCCGGAACTCGATCCCTCTATTAATAAAAGCTAAAATACCGTATGCCTTCTTAAGAACCCTGTCAACCTCAGTGGCAACTTTCAGTGATCTATGTACCTGGACACCGGGATCTCTCTGTTCATCCACACTACCAAGAACCTTACCATTAGCCCAGTACTTTGCATTCCTGTTACTCAGACCAAGGTGAATCATCACACACTTGTCCGCATTAAACTCCACTTGCCACCTCACAGACCAGTTCTGCAGCTTATCTACGTCTCTCTGTAACCTCCAACATTTTTCCTCACTATCCACAACTCGTCCGACCTTAGTGTTTGCAAATTTACTAACCCAAGTTCTACACCCTCATCCAGGTCGTTTATAAAAATGATGAACAGCAGTGGACCCAACACCGACCCTTGTGGTAAACCACTACTAACTGGACTCCAGGTTGAACATTTCCCATCAACCATGACCCACTGACTTCTTTCAGCAAGCCAATTACGGATCCAAACTGCTATATCTCCCACAATCTCATTACTCCGCATTTTGTACAATAGCCTACTATGGGGAACCTTATCGAACGCCGTGCTGAAATCCATATACACCACATAATCTGGTTTACTCTAATCTACCTGTTTGGTCACCTTCTCAAAGAACGCAATAAAGTCTGTGAGGCACGACCTCCCCTTCACAAAACCGTGCTAACTATCCCTAATCAATTTATTCTTTTCTAGATTATTATAAATCCTATTCCTTACAGCCTTTCCCAACACTTTACCGACAACTGAAATAAGGCTCACTGATCTATAAGTACCAGGATTGTCTCTACTCCCCTTCTTGAAGAGGGGAACCACATTTCCCATTCTCCTGACTTCTGGCAATAGTCCTGTAGACAATGACGATTTAAAGATCATTGCCAAAGTCTCAGCAATCTCCTCCCTGGCTTCCCAGAGGAACCTAGGATAAATCCCATCCGGCCCAGGGGACTTATCCGCTTTCACACTCTGCAGTATTTCTAATATCTCCTCCTTGTGAACCTCAATCACACCTAGTCTAGTAGCCTGTATCTCAGTATTCTCCTTGACAAGATTGACATTTTCTCGAGTGAATATTGTTGAAAAAATATTCATTTAGTGCTTCCCATATCTCCTCTGACTAAAACACCACTTTCCACTCCTATCCTTGATAGGCCCTATTCTTACTCTCGTCGTTCTTTTATTCCTTAAATACCTATGGAAAGCCTTAGGGTTTACCCTGATCCTATCAGCCAACAACTTCTCATGTCTCCTCCTGGCTCTTCTGTGCTCTCCCTTTGGGTCTTTCCTGGCTACCTTATAAACCTCAAGCGCCCTAACTGAGCCTTCACATCTCATCCTAATATAAGCCTTCTTCTTTCTCTTGACCAGAGATTCCATTTGCTTCACAAACCACGGCTCCCACACTCTACATCTTCCTCCCTGCCTGACAGGTACATACTTATCTAGGACACACGGTAGCTTTTCATTGAATAAGTTTCACATTTCTAATGTGCCTATCCCCTTCAGTTCCCTTCTCGCTCCTATGCTTCCTAAATCATGCCTAATCGCATCATAATTGCCTTTCCCTAGCTGTAACTCTTGCCTATTGCTATACACGTATCCCTTGCTATCACTAAAGAAAACATAACAGAAGTTGTGATCGTTATCACCAAAGTGCTCACCTACTTCCAAAACTAACACCTATCAAGAGAAGAGTAAGGGAACTCGGGAATCAGTATTCCCTCTGATACCCAATGGTTCTCCGTATTGCATTTAATGGATCCATGAACCTGTCTGACTGTGCAGAGAAAGCGAAAACTTTGTGGACATTTTAAATTCCCCGATCGATTTTGTTCAGTTTTTTGGTTTTTTTTATATGTTTACTTTTGAGAGCTTGTCAGTTGTAATAGTTTTAGATTGTGCAGTTTTTAAGCTCGATGAGACTTTGTTCATTAATCAGTAATTCGAGTTATTCCTCTCTCGAGTTCAAATGTTGCTACAGTGTGTTGTGTATAATGCTATACTTAAATGGTGTACTTGGAACATTAAGGGAAGCGACTGGCCACTCAAGAGGAAAAATTTACTTTCTAGTCTAAAAAATAGAGAGGGTGGATGTTTTCTATTGCAGGAAATGCAGCTTGATGACAAGGAACATTTGACGTTACAACAGGGCGGGTTTGAATGTTTTTTTGCGACTTTTAATACTAGGAGTAGGGGAGAAGCCATACTGGATAAGAAGAATCTTCCATTTAAATTACTAGATTGTATTTGATACTCACGGGAGGATCATAATACCCCACGCCTTGAACTATGGTAAATAATCCAATATTTTAAATGGTATTTGCGACCCACCCCCCACCCCGGGCGCACACTCTAAAAATCCTGGTAGATGCATTTTCCAAATGCAGTTATCTTGCAACATGGCACATTATCGTAGAAGGAGATTTCAACTGTCTTATGGACTCGACGGTGGGCAGCATGTCCAAAGGTCTCTCAAAATCCTCGTTATAATGTTAGTAATTGGAAGATTTGTGTGCAGAACTAGATTTGGTGGATGTCTGGAGGCGCATCTAGCTCACAAGTAGGGCTTTTATTTTCTTCTTTAACCCGCTGAACTGCCACACGAGGGTTGATATCTTCCCCATCCCTGCAACAATCTTAGATCAGGTGGCATGCTGCACAATTGGGAATATTACCATTTCTGAGCATACTTATTGATTAAGGTTAAGGGCAATATAACAGATTCGAGACACCGGCGAATGTATCCCGTTATTCTGAAGGCTAGTTAGTTCATTGAATATTTCTGTAATTAATTCAGATCTTTCTTAGCCGTTAATTCAGAGTCAACCAGTAACCCATCCATTCTATGGGAAATTGCTAAGGCTTATGCCAAGGAAATAACTATTTCTGAGGATGCAGCAGAAGGGGAAGCAGGAACGTTGGTTTGAGGCACAGCTGAGGGCAGCCGAGAGGGTTTACTGTGATAGACCCTCAGTGGCTAAGCTGCAGTGGATCACAATGCTTTGGTCTACAATCAATTCCACGCTCACACAGACAGCCAAGAAAGAACTTACTTTTGCAAAACAAAGGCAGTTTGAACATGGTGATAAGCCAGGCAAGTATTTAGCCAGGAAAACGACCGCCCCTCTCAAGCCATTACCTCAATTAGGGAAGGTACTGGGATAATTACCTTCAATTAAAAAAAATTCTCCTGTTCGAGATATTTCAGACTTGCCATAATGAGGATAGATGGATTAAGATGGAGTCATTTTTCAAGAACCTGGGTCTTCCAGGAGTAACCCCTGAATAAGTGTTGTGCCTCAATGCACCATTGTCAGTGCAGGAGGGTGTGAAGCAGCTTCAGAATGTAAATGTGCACGTTCCTGACGGATTTCCTAGTGAATTTTATAAATCATTTATAAACCTATTGTCAAGGCTGATGTTTAACATGTTCCGTCACTCATACAGTCACAAACCCCTCCCTCCATCCTTAAGAGCGGCTCATACCTCTGTGATGCTGAAGAAAGGAAGACCCTGGAGGATTGTGCTTCTTACACGCCAATCTCATTTTTAAATGTTGGTTTCAAAATCCTGTCTGAGACCCGTGCATTAAGGCTGGCAACTTTGCTTCCTTCCGTTGCTAAAGAGGACCAAACAGGTTAAATAAAGGTCCACAGATCTTCCGACATGTAAAGAGTTTAATCAATATGATCTAGAGTGTCAACAACAATCTATCCAGGGATTATTGATCCCTTTAGATGGGAGCAAGCATTTGATTGAGTTAAGTGGCCGGATCTCTTCTGTACGGTTTGGCCTCTGCAAAGATTTTATTAAGGGGGTGAGGGTCATTTACCGCTATCCTCTGGTTGGGTTCTTACTAATGGTGGGCCAACCAGTAATACTAACATTTCTCCAGGCAGCCGGCAAGGTTGACACCTTTCACCATTATTGTTTACGTTGGGGATTGAACCACTGGCGGAGGCCATCCGTAGGGATGCCAACACATCTGATGTTGGGATAGAAGTCACGAAAGATTACATTGTATGCAGATGAGGGCCTTATGTTTTTTGTTAGATCCCGCAATTTCGGTAGTGCATGTGATGCAATGCAATAGTTCACTTGTTGCCTTTCCGGGCAACAAGATTAATTTTACAAAGTTGGAGGCCATGCCCATGGGAGATCTTATGGAAATACCTGATACTGAGGCCAAATCCTGGTTTCCTTTTAAATGGTCGCGGGGGTGGATTCCCTATTTCAGTATATTCATTCCATCTGTCTTTGATCATTTATTTAACATTAACTACGTCCATTTGTTTGACAAAATTAAACAAGACCTTCAAAGGTGGGAGGCATTTCCTATATCCTGGCTAGGTCGGATAGCTGTTATTAAAATGAATGTCTTTCCTCATTTCCTACACCCCATGTGAATGCTTTCTTTGATATTTCCCAAACAGATGACGCATGTGGGCAGCACAGTGGCACAGTGGTTAGCACTGCTGCCTCACAGCGCCAATGACCCGAATTCACTTCCCAGCTCAGGCGACTGACTGCGTGGAGTTTGCTCATTTTCCCCGTGCCTGCGTGGGTTTCCTCCCACACTCCAAGGATGTACAGGTCAGGTGAGTTGGCCATGCTAAATTGCCCATAGTGTTGGGTGAAGGGGTAAATGTAGGGGAATGGGTCTGGGTGAATGGCGGGTCGGTGTGGACTTGTTGAGCCAAAGGGCCTGTTTCCACACTGTAAGTAGTTTAATCTAACATGTTTTTGTAGGAAAAGAATGACTGGTTTAACTCGTTTATTTGGCACTAGAAGCGATTCTTTATCGAGCTAACAAAATTGCAACTGCCCCACAGATTGTGGGGAGTTGATTTCCCCGATTAAAAACAATCAATTAAGTTTTTTCTCATCCTATTTGAGTGCCTGGGCCGCTGAGGTCTCGGTATCAATATGGCTAGAGATTGAGCTCTCCCAGACAAAGTGAACCCTTATTAATCTGTTGTTATTAGATAAAATGACAACGTTTATGGAATATTGTCATAAACTAATGATGATCAACACTGTTAAAGAATGAAGGACAATGCGTCAGATTGAGGGCAATACAGCCATTACCATGTTTCTTACCCCATAATTGGTATATCGCATTGTCAACCGGGGATGATGGATTCCAGGTTTAAACTGTGGGCAGGTAGGGGGGTACCTAGCTTGGGTGATTTAGAATTAGTAGAATCCCTACAGTATGGAAACAGGTCCTTGGACCCCACAAGTCCACTTCCAACCTCTGAAGAGTAATCCCCCCCAGACCCATTTCCCTACCATGCTATATTTACCATGATTAATTCCCCAACTTACAGATCCTGGAACACTCTGAGCGATTTAGCAATGGCCTATTCATCTAACCTGCACATCATTGTGACTGTGGAAGGAAACCTACGCAGATACAGTTGACAATATACTAACTCCACACAGTCAGTCACACAAGGCTGGTACCAAACCCTGGTGCTGTGAGTCAGCAATGCAAACCACTGAGCCACCACGTGTTACTTGAGGGAGAAACAATGATATCATTTGATCAAATAACTCGTGAGTATGGACTTGCTAATGGAGACTTCTTCTGTTTTTTTTCAGATTAGAGATTTGATTAAAAAATTACTTTTAACAGACTCTTACAGATCGGATAGAGAGAAGCGGGTATTTATTGTTAAGAATACACTCTCTGTCAGCACCCTTTATCATTAGTTGGATAGTGTCCACTCAGACAAGACTGTGCAGCTCCGTGACGTCTGTGCGAGAGAGTTGGGGGTTTAGATCTTTTCAGAGACATGGGAGAATATTTGTGAAAATGCTCAAAGGATTTTGATCTGTAATAGGACCCATTCCATGCAGTTGAAAATTCTTCATAGGGTCTATCTGACACCAGAGTTTCTCTCAAAATTCAAATTGGGATTATCTTCAGCATGTCCTAAATGCAGAATGACTACAGGCACTCTTACTCATTGCATGTTGTCCTGCTGCAGGCTTCATATATACTGGAGCACTGTGTTAGGTGTGGTAGAGTGGGTCTTGGGGACCGAATTGGAGATGGACCCGGTGTCTCTTTTCCTGGGCCTGCCCAGAGTATATTACGCAGATGCACATTGGAAAAAAAAATATATATATACCCTTACTTTCTGTGCTAGGAAAAATATTCTGTTGTGTTGATTGCCTGAAAACTCACCGTGGCTGTTGGGTCTTTGTAAGCTCATCATGGAGAATATCCCTTTGGACTTTCTCACCAGCATGGCGCGCCAAAACACAGAGATTAATATAATTCATAGAGTCATAGAGATGTAAAGCGTGGAAACTGACCCTTCGGTCAAACCCATCCAAGCCGATCACATATCCCAAACCAATCTAGTCCCACCTGCCAGCACCCAGCCCATATCCCTCCAAACCCTTCCTATTCATTTACCCAACCAAATTCCTCTTAAATGTTGCACTTGTAGCAGCCTCCCCCATGACATCTGGCAGCTCATTTCATACACGCACCACCCTCTGTGTGAAATTGTTGTCCCATAGGTCTCTTTTATATCTTTCTCCTCTCACCCTAAACCTATGCCCTCTAGTTCTGGACTCCCCGACCCCAGGGAAAAGACTTTACCTATTTACCCTATCCATGCCACTCATAATTTTGCAAACCTCTATAGTGTCACCACTCTGACTGGGACGATCCAGGGAAAACAACCCCAGCCTGTTCAGCCTCTCCCTATAGCTCAAAACCTCCAAACCTAGCAACATCCTTGTAAGTCTTTCCTGAGCCCTTTCAAGTTTCTGATAAGAGGGAGACCAGAATTGCACGCAATATTCCAACAGTGGCCAAACCAAGGTCCTGTACAGCTGCAACATGACCTCCCAACTCCTGTATTCTATACTCTGACCAATAAAGGAAAGCATACCAAACGCTTTCTTCACTATCCTATCTACCTGCGACTCCACTTTCAAGGAGCTATGAACCTGCACTCCAAAGTCTCTTTGTTCAGCAACACTCCCTGCGACCTTACCATTTAGTGTATAAGTCCTGCTAAAATTCCAAAAGGGCAGCACCTCATATTTATCTTAATTAAAACCCATCTGCTTTTTCTCAGCCCATTTGACCATTTGGTCAAGATCCGATTGTAATCCCCTCTTCGCTGCCCACTGCACCTCCAACTTTGGTGTCATCTTCAAACTTACGAACTGTGCCTCTTATGCTTGCATCTAAATCATTTATGTCAATGACAAAAGTAGTGAATCCAGCACCGATCCTTCCGGCCCTGCACTGGTCACAGGCCTCCGTTCTGAAAAACAACTGTCCATCACCACGATCTGTCTTCTACCTTTGAGCCAGTTCTGCATCCAAATGGCTAGTCCCCCTGTATTACATGAGATCTGACCTTGCTAATCAGTCTCCCATGGGGAACCTTATCACAATCCTTACTGAAGTCCAGATAGATCACATCTACCCCTCTGCCCTCATCAGTCCTCTTTGTTACTTCCTCAAAAAACACAATCAAGTTTGTGAGACATGATTTCTCACGCACAAAGTCATGCTGACTATCCCTAATAAGGCCTTGTCTTTCCAAATACATGCACATCCTGTCCCTCAGGATTCCCTCCAACAACTTGCACACCACCAACGCCAGGCTCACTGGTCTATAGTTTGCTGGCTTGTCCTAACCGCCCTTCTTAAACAGTGGCACCACGTTAGCCAACGTTCAGTCTTCTGGCACCTCACCTGTGACTATCCATATTACAAATATCTCAGCAAGAGTCCCAGCAATCACTTTTCTAGCTTCCCACAGAGTTCTAGGGTACACCTGATCAAGTCCTGGGGACCCGTTTCAAGACATCCAACACTTTCTCCTCTGTAATACGGACAATTTGCAAGGTGTCACTATCTATTTCCCTACATTTTGCGACTTCCATATCCTTTTCCACAGTAAATACTGATGCAAAATACTCGTTTAATATCTCCCCCATACTTCCTGTGCTAGGAAATATATTCGGTTGTGTTGGATGTCTCAAACCGCCCCCCCCCCCCCCAGGTCTGTTGGTTCATTGTAAGCTTGTCATGGGAAATATCCCTTTGGACTTTCTCACCAGTATGGTGCACCGAAAAGCACAGATTTATATAAGATATGACAACTCTTTTTGGATTACCGCGATACAGGCTTATCTGCAACTTTAAAAAGGGCATTTATATAGCCATGACGATATTGTCTAATGAATCAAATATGAAGAATTATGAACATATGAATGTGTAATGCTCTCGAAGAATGACAGCTATCATTGTGTTATGCTGAGCCGAATTATTTATTGTTTATTTTTGTTTTTCTTCTGTCCGTTTATAGACATAAACTTGTTTTGTATCTATATGCACAAGGGTGTTATTTGGGTTGCTTTGTTATTGGTTTAATATAATAATAAAAATCTCTTATTCAATAAAACTTTTTGTTAAAAAAATTAAAATGCTAACATTGATAGAAAAGAGTCCCAAAGAACTTTCATTAGACAGACCACTCACCACATGGGTGATGTGGTGAGGTTGCGAGAGCATCCCCTACACGGTAATCTATGTCAGTGTGGGGAATTGAACCTGCGCTGGTGTCCTCCCTCTGCATCACAAACCAACCATCCAGCCAATTGAGTGGGAGACTGTGTAACTGTTACACGCAGAATCAGTCACAGACAAAGGTCTAGAGAAACATTCATGACAAGATAAAATGTATATTTGATGTAACGGTCATGATAACGGCTGGGGATCAAAACGTACTCTGCTAGAAATTGTATTTTATATTGAGACAAGTGTTTGGAAGGTGTCTTTGGCTGAATACAATAATGTGAGAAAAGTGAAATAACCAGAATGACTAATTGTGATTGGGTATCGATAACCATGAAATAAGTGCATGTTTTTGAATGTTCTGTGGAAAGCATGCTGATTGCTGCATGAATTTAAAAAGCAGATGAAATATGTTGTTCGGAGATTCCGTCCCCATGTGAAATGCCTTCTGAACGCATGCTGGAAGAAAACCGGGGTAAAAAAAAACTTCTGAGAATCGTCTGCTCAGTAACAGGAAGCTGGTGGTTGAATGAATGAAATCTCCTGTGACGTGGAGCTGAGAAAACCAATAGATCACCACCGACCGGAATGAATGTTGGAGCGTATTTGAAGCACTGAATGGCCTCATGATATATTTTAATTGTGTGTGATTTGAAAAACGTACATCTCTACTCCACCCTCTTACGTGTTACACACTCAGGCACAGCCGTTTTCCTGAAACTGGGAATAAGTTGGAACATCATCTGGAACATTCCATAATTGGCTTTCTCCAGAATATTCTATAACTGTGTGGGGGGCATTAGAAATGCAAGAGAGAAAGAGAGGGAAGATGATGCATGCAGTAGCGAGAATGGTGGAGCATGAGCCTTGTTCGGGGGTCGGTGCTACAACAGATATACAGTGAGTGTGACGGAGCAGAGAGAATACGGTGACCCTTATCCTGACAGAGCGGGGAAGGTTATTAATGCTTGTCCTGCATTGCTGGGCATTTCTTCAGACCGAAGATACTGCACTGAGCTGGGTGGGGAGCTCAGACCATGCTCAGTGGGTCTGGTGGTGTGATCCCTCTGGGAAGAGAATAGTCCCCCTCTGTACTAGCACATCCACCACGACCTTCGTGCTGCTGTCAATAAACTGTGGTGTAATTTCCCCTTAGCTGCCATGCAGCTGTAAAGTGTGCAGGGCAACTCTAAACTGAGAAAGGTCAACAGTGTGACAATTGGCCTTTTAGAGATGGCATCATTGCCAGGAATCACAGAATATCCAGGGTCATCCAGGCGACTGTGAGTAGCTGCAGTCATGATGGGTGGGAGAATCGGGCAGGCATTGTATGAGAGGGACACTATGGAGTGGGATGGGTAGTTAATGAGATGAGTTTGGTAAGATAGCACCAGGAAACTAGCTCGGCCTCGTGGAGACAACCCCTCTGACACACTCAATGAAAATGTCACTGAGAGAGTTTTTTGTTTGATATCAGCCCGGTGAGGTGAAGATTCTGCTGTCCTCACTCCCAGTTACAAAGCTGCAGAATAAATGCTCATCCAAAACTCTCCATCGCCTGAACTGACAGCAATATCCCATTCACTTATAATTCTTCATAATACTGACCCGTGTTGCATGGTACTATCGAAATGGTTTCATTTCAGCATTCTGAAACCTGTGAACATATCCTTCCATGACATATTTTCTCAGTCTCTCCCACCCTGTCTCCACTCCAAAACACACTCATTTACCGTCATACTGAACGAGGCTGCCAGTATGGCTGACCATTTGTCCCAGCTGGTCCATGCCAACCATAGTGTCCATCCACACTCACCCCATTTCCCTGCCCTTGCTCTGTATCCACACTCACCCCATTTCCCTGCCCTTGCTCTGTATCCACACTCACCCCATTTCCTGCCCTTGCTCTGTATCCATACTCACCCCATTTCCCTGCCCTTGCTCTGTATCCACACTCACCCCATTTCCTGCCCTTGCTCTGTATCCACACTCACCCCATTTCCCTGCCCTTGCTCTGTATCCACACTCACCCCATTTCCCTGCCCTTGCTCTATTTCCCTCTAATCCTTTCCTATCTGTGTATTTGTCCAAATGCCTTTTCCATGTTGTTATTGTACTCACCTCAATCACTTCCACAGTCTGCTCAGTCCATATGCGTACCACACTCTGTGTAAAAAAGTTGCCCCACAGGTTCCTTTTTATATATTGTTTCCTTTCCAAACATTAATGGTTGTCCTTGAGTCCTCGATTCACCAACCGCAGGAAAAAAAATGAAGTATTCACCCCATGCACGCCTGTCATGATTTTATAAGAGTTACACATCTATAAGAATCCTCTCAGTTTCCTACGCTGTAAAGAAATAAGTTCTAACCTGTCCAACGTCTACCTATAACTGAGAGCCTTTAGCACAGGAAACATCTTTGTAAATTTCGTCTACTTCCTTTCTAGAGCAAGGTGAACAAAACTGAACACAATACTCCAACTGCAGCCTTACCAACATCCTGTATAATTGCAACATAACGTCCCAACTTCTATACTCAATGTCCTGATGTAGGCCAGTGTGTCAACAGCCTTCTTCACTGTCCTATGTATCTGGGACTCAAATTTCAGATAAGAGTACACCTGATCTCCAACGTACTTTTGTTCCACTACACTCCTTAAGACCCTCACATTCATCACTAAACTCCAACCTGGATTTTACTTTCCAAAATGCAAGAAGTCACACTTTTTAAATTAGATTAGATTAGATTAGATCAGATTACAGTGTGGAAACAGGCCCTTCGGCCCAACAAGGCCACACCGACCCGCCAAAGCGCAACCCACCCATACCGCTATATTTACCCCTTACCTAACACTACGGGCAATTTATTGTGGCCAATTTACATGACCTGCACATCTTTGGACTGTGGGAGGAAACCGGAGCACCCAGAGGAAACCCACGCAGACACGGGGAGAACGTGCAAACTCCACACAGTCAGTCGCCCGACTTCTTCATATTAAACGCCATTTGCTATTTCTCAGCCCACTTCCTCAGCTCACCAGGGTACTGCTGCAATTTCTGATAATGTTCCTCATTGTAAATGATGCCTCCTAATTTAGACTCATCTGCAAACATGCTAACCTTGCGTTGTGTACTCTGGTCCAAATCGTTGATATAGATAACGAACAGCAATGGGCCCATGACCGACCACTGAGGCACTCCACTAGTCACAGGCCTCCAGTCTGAGAAGCACACCTCCACCATAGCCATTTGCTTCATAACGTCAAGCCAATTGTGTCGCCAATTTGCCAGTTTACATTGGAGTCCAGGCGATCTAACCTTCCAGAGCGGCCTACCACGTGGAACCTTATCAAAGTCCTTACTGAATTCCACATAGACTATGTCCACCGCCCTGCCCTTGTCAACCTTCCTGGTCACTTCCTTAAAAACTCGAACAAAATGTGTAAAGCATGATCTGCCACGCACAAAGCTATGCTGACTGCTCCAAGTCAAACTCTGTCTTTCCAAATGCATGCATATCTTTTCTCTCCGAACCTTCTCAAGCAGTTTACCGAAAACAGATGTGAAGCTTACTGGTCTATATTTCCCAGGCTTTTCTTTGCAGCACTTCTTGAATAAGGGCATGTTTGTTACGGCTCAGCCTTCCAGGTCCTTGGCCCCTGAAGTGTCTTCTCTCGCCTCTTGCATGTGTCTGGTCAGGACCATCTGACTATAAGCATTCTAATATGTCCATTAGTATCATTCGATATGGACTGTACCAATATATGACAATTAACGTCCCAAAGGTCACAGGTCTTCATGTCTTTCTTCATGATAAACACAGAGGGGGAATTGAGGAACTCAACCATCTCTCGAGGTTTTACACATGCATGCCCATTTTGGTTTGTAAGACGTCCTATTCTCTCGCTGATTATTCTTTTTCTTTACTGTACTGAATTTGGATTCACACCAATCTGATCAGCCAAGGCTATCTCATATCCCCTTTTCGCTTTGCTGATTTCTTTCTTCAGTAAACTCCTGCATCCCCTGTGTACCTCTCAGGATTCCCTTGGTCCCAGCAGCCTGTACCTGAGCCACACCTCCTTTCTTTTGCTGGTCAGAGCCTCAACATCGTTGTCATCCAGAGTTCTCTCTTCCAACCTCACTTTTCCTTCACCCTCACAGGAACATGTAGACCTTGAACTCGAACTATCTCACTTTTGAAGCCCGCCCCGTTGCTCGGGATCATTTTACCTGGAAACAAACTACTCCAATCATCTCCTGCAACCCCATGTCTAATTCCATCAACATATGCCTTGCACCAATTTAGAACTTGAATCCGTGAACTAATTTTGTCCAACCATAACTATTTTAAAATTAATACAGCTCTAGCCACTTTCCCAAATTCTCCCCCACTTTACCTCCGTCACCTATCCTACCCCTATTTCACATCAGTAGGTCGAGACTGTCACTTCCCCTGTATGACCCTCTATATATTGCTTGTGGAAACTTTCCTGAACACACTTAACAAATTACGTTCTATCTAAGATCTTAACCATCTGGAAGTCCCAGTCTATGTTAGAAAAATTAAAATC
Organism: Hemiscyllium ocellatum; assembly: GCF_020745735.1. Classification (NCBI taxonomy): domain Eukaryota; kingdom Metazoa; phylum Chordata; class Chondrichthyes; order Orectolobiformes; family Hemiscylliidae; genus Hemiscyllium; species Hemiscyllium ocellatum. The sequence continues at coordinate 25,465 of NW_026868048.1, read as the reverse complement.
ACCTATTATGACAACCTTATTGCTCCTGCAAGTCTCGCCAGTCTCCCTGCATATTTGTTCCTCTAATTCCCATTGATTATTTACAGGCTTATAGTGCAACCATTATAACATCACCATCCTGCTCTTACTTCTTTGCCCAGTTCACAAAACATGATTGGATATTATTTCAGTTATTTCATCATTAAATACTAGAGTGATATGCGCCTTTGTCAGAACTATTGGTATTTAAATTTTTTCCACTGACATCTCTTCCTCGCAGTGATTTTCACAATCGCAGCACCCCTTATCAAGGTACAGTGGAGATATGGAGCTGTAACTGGATGGGAACTGCACATCCTGTCACTTCCAGCATTGGTTATATGTTTCCCCACACTGGGCAGTGATCTAACACAGTGTTACTGAACAATGCAACAGCCTGGGTTTATATATGAATGAACCAGTGCGGACTGCACAGCTCCCCACACTGAACATTTAGCCCATGATTATAGATCAACTATTGGTGTGGGCTGCACAGAATTTCACTCTGGACATTGCTGGGTTGCATACAGCTGTACCCTAGCCGGATCTACACAATGTTCCATCCTGAATATGTAATATGAGTTGGATTGCGAATGTGAGAGTACGAAATATCTGACAATACCTGTATTTTCTTCAAATCCTGACTCATCCTGTTAGACCCATCCTTCTGGATGAGTGATGGTGAGTGTTGTTACAGCATCTGGGTCTGCAACATGACCAACAAATGGAGCAGAGGCTGCAGAGAGGGGGTCTCCGTATAATGGAATGAGGGAATCACAATCAGATCAGACGTGGTCTTTGTGAATGGTGGGGCAGGATTGAATGGACCACCAATGCAACTTATTCATATATTTCTGTTTGTTCCAAGCAGAGTGGAGTGGGGAGTGAGTCATCTCCTGCTGTTCTTGCATAACAGTATGCTGGGGCCTCACTAATCTCCAGATTTCACTGTGCCCCAGTTTCGAGCTCTGAGTGACTCCTTCCTGTCCCTGTGTCCCAGCCTCAAGCAGTTGAGTGACTGCCTCCTGTTTCTGAGTCCCAGTCTCGAGCTCTGAGTGACTCCCTCCTTTCCATGTGACCCAGTCTCAAGCAGTTGAATGACTGCGTCCTGTTCCTGTGTCCCAGTCTCGAGCAGTTGAGTGACTGCCTCCTGATCCAAGGTTTGCGATAGCCTGTGTGGAGTTTCTTCCGGATGTTATGTTTTCCTCTGCAAGTATAAAGATATACAGATAATGGTAGATTGGCCATGCTAAAGTACCCAGGAATGTTTAGTAACAGGCTCCAATAGCTCTGTGCTCACCTGCTGCTCCAAGGTGTTGCATTGGAGTTGAGATTCTTAATGGACTCTTCACATTCCTTACAGCTTCTCTTGACTAAAAGAGAATACCTTAAATAAATCTCTTCCCCCTTTCCAGCACTTGGCCCATCTCCCTCTACACACTTCCTATGCATGTATGCATCCAAACGCCTTTTAGATGGTGTAACTGAACCTGTCTCCACCACCTCTTTTGGCTGTTCGATCCATACACGCAGCAGTCTCTGTGTGAAAATGTTGTCCCTCATCTCCCTTTTTAAATCTTTCCTCTCTCACCTTAAACCTTTGTCTTCCAGTTTTGGACTCACCTATCCTGGGTAAAAGACGTTGACTGTTTACCTTATCTATGCCTCTCATGTTTTTATAAACCTCTTCAACGTCACCCCTCAGCCTCAACACTTGAAAATAGTCCCAGCCTATTCAAACTCTCCCTGTAACTCTAACCCTCCAACCCCTGCAACATTCTTTTAAATCTCTTCTGCACCCTTTCAAGGTTGACAACATCTTTCCGACAGCAGGGAGACCAGAATTAAAGGCAGTATTACAAAAGTGGCCAAACCAATGTCCTGGACAGATGTAACATATCTTGCAAACGCTTAGACTCAAAGCACGCACCAATAAAGGGAAGATCACCAAGTGCCTTCTTCACTATGCTGTCTACCTGTGACAGCACTTTCAAGGAACGGAGAATCTGAACCACCAGGTGACACAGTAGCTCAGGGCTAGCATTGCTACCTCAGAGATCAGGGATCTGGGTTGAACTCCATCCTTGAATGACAGCCTGTGTGGAGTTTCTTCCGGATGTTATGTTTTCCTCTGCAAGTATAAAGATATACAGATAATGGTAGATTGGCCATGCTAAAGTACCCAGGAATGTTTAGACTAGGTGGATCAGCCATGGGAAATGCAGAATCAGAGGTTTAGGGTAGGGGTTTGTCCAGTGGGATACTGTTCAGAGGTTCGGTGTGGCCTCGATGGGTTGAATAGGCTGTTTCCTCACTGTAGGGATTCGATAATTTCGATGGAGTTCTCCCTGATTGGCAGATTTCGAAAGGACCCTACCTATATGTCTTGCCCTGATTTGTCTTGCCAAAATGCAACGCCTCGCATTTAACTAAACTAAACTCCATCTGCCACTACTCGGTTCACCTCAACAAGGTCCCATTATAATCTGACAGATCATTCTTCACTGTCGACTACACCAACAAATTTGGTATTATCTACAAACCTACTGATCATACATCATATACTCAAATGCAAATGATTTGTATTAGTGACAAAAGGCAATGGACCCACTGGTCACTGGTCTTCAAGTTTAATGAACAAACGTCCACTGTCACGCCCTGTCTCCAATATTCAAGAAAATGTTGGATCTAAATGGCGAGCTCTCCCTGGATCCCAGGCAGTCTGACCTTGCTAACCAGTCTACCATGTTGAATATTTTGGTTTTCCTACTGAATTCCATAAAGACAATATCCACTGTCCTGTCTTTATCAATCGTCTTCATCACTTCCTCAAAAAATTCCACCAAGTCAGTTGGACGTGATGTCCAATGTACAGAGCCCTCTTCAGTCCTTGTCTTTCCAATTACATATTGATCCTTTTCATCGAAATCCCCTCCAACAATTTAATCACCATTAACGTCAGGCTCATCGATCTATAGTTACCTGTTTTTTCCTTACTTTCTTAAATAATGACACAACGATAGCAGCCCTCCAGTCTTTTGACACCTCACCTGTGGAAATCAATGTTACAAATATATCAGCAAAATGCTGAGCATCTCTTTCCTAGCTTCCCAAAAGTATCTGGGATACAACTGCTCAGGTTCCAGGGATTTGTTCACCTTTATGTGTTTTAAAATGTCCAACACCTCCTTGTAATATAGACACTTTTCAGGGTATCACTATATATTTCTTCATTCTCTCGCTCTTGTAACGTCCTCTACATTAAATACTGAAGAGAAATACTTGTTTCTTATCCCTCCAACCTATGTATATGTGGTTCCATACATAGGTAGCCTGACTGATCTTTAAGGGGCCATATTCTCTCCCGAGTTAATCTTTTGCCATAAAAGGATTTGTAGAATTTCTTCAATGCTTCATTAACCCTATTTCTAAAGCCATCCCTTGTCCTCAATTTTCTGGCCCAATTTCCTCATTGACTATACACTTGCTGCCCTTATGCACCTCTAGGGATTCACTTGATCTCAGCTGTGTTTACCTGACATATACCTCCTTCCTTACCTTGACAAGAGCATCAATATATCTAGCCATCCAGCACTCCCTGCACCCACTAGCCTTGCCCATCTCACCAATGGGAGCACGTTGGCTCTGGACTCTCTGAAACCCAGTTTAATGGCCTTGCATTTTCCAACCATCCCTTAACCTGTGAATAGGTTATTTCAATCAGACTTTCACAGGTCTCCATGACACTTTCAAAATTGGCCTTGTTCAAAGTTAGAATTTTAATATTTACATTAGGACTTTCCTCTTCCAAAACTAATTTAAAACTAATATTTATGCGTAACAGACTTGAAAGTTAAATAAATACTTCCAGACCCTCTGAAACAGGCTCGAGAGTCTGAATGGGCTCCTCGTGGCCCCCTGTAATAGACTGTAAAGGCTGAATGGCCTCCTCATGTCCCGGTGTAACAGACCCGAGACATTAAATGACACAGCAACCCATGGATTACGAGCAGCCGGTAAACTGTATCTGATGGAGCCCATCCCTTCTCAGTTACAGAAACACAATCAACACAATGTTCTCCAGGTGCCCTCTCAGTAACACCTCATACAGCTGCAGCGACACAGCTCTTTGTTTTGAATGATTCTGTTGGCAAAATGTGCCAATATTCTAGATTTCCACCTTTTCAAGTAGCAACTGGCTAATATGGGTTGAATGGCCTTCTCTTATTCCTCTGTAAGTGGTCCATAGGGACAGAATTTCTGCGGCCTGTTACTGAGCAGCAGTCTCAATGCTCTGTCTCAAGGTTATGAAATGATTTGATAACAGGGCATTAAAACCAGGAGTTGCCTCACACTGGTCAATAAGTACCATACTGTGTGTTCAGGTATCTAGAAAAGTACCCACCCGAGTTTTTTGCAACCGATCTGTTATTTTATAACTGCCTCCTTTCATAAACAGACCAGAATATATATAGATCCCTGCAGTGTTCTGTTAATACTCGTATATGCAAGTTTAAAAAAGGTTTAAAAGGTTTAAAGATTTCTGGTCCATCCCTCAGCAACCCTCATCCATTCCATCCAAACCCAGTAAATGTTCCCTTTTATTGTGATATTAAAAGTGATGTGTGGAACTGGTTAACTGAGCCTGTTTGTTCAGTCATGAATTGGAGATGCTGGTATTGGACTGGGGTGTACAAAGTTAAAAATCATACAGCACCAGGTTAAAGTCCAATAGGTTTAATTGGAAGCACATTAGCTTTCGGAGCGCCGCTCCTTCATCAGGTGATAGCGGAGGGCTCGATCGTAACACAGAATTTATAGCAAAAATTTACAGTGTGATGTAACTGAAATTATACATTGAAAAATACCTTGATTGTCTGTTGAGTCTTTCATCTGTTCGAATACCATGATAGTTTCACTTCTTTCATGTGTAAATCACAAAACCTTTTTCTTTTAAAGTTGCATTCTCAGGTTAGCTGTAACATTGAGTGATAGCTAGACAATATGTTTAAGGTGTTCGCCCCCTGTGTTCTCTGTCTATACCATGATGTTGAGATTGATTCTAATCTGAAAAGTGAGGTAATAGAGTTTTACATGAATTAATGCAGTTTTTGAGCTCAGAGGTTTACATGAATTCATATAGTTTTTGAGCAAAGTGCAATGTAACTCTGCAAGTACAAATTCACCCCACAAAATATATGTGTACATGTGGGTCTTTGTCTGTTTGTGTGTGTTTGTCTTGGTTGGGGGTTGTGAGTGTAAGAGGGAGTGTATATGTGTGTGAGTGATGTAGAGTTATTTAAGTCTGTGAGGGGGTGCATGTGTGAGTGTGGGAGTGTGTGTGCCTGGCTGGGGTGGGGGGGGTTTGAGTGTCAGAGAGAGAGAATGTATATGTGTGTGCATGAGTGCAGAGTGGTCTCAGTCTCTGATCGGATGCCTGTCTGAGTGTGAGTGAGTGTCTGTGTGCGTGTCTGTGTACATGTGTGTCCGTATGCATGTGTGTGGAGAGGAGTGCCTGTGTGTGTGTGTGTGTGTGTGTGTGTGTGTATGTGTGTGTGTGTACAGTGCAATGGTAATATACGTGAAACCAATGGCCTGGTTGAGGCCCTCCCTATGGGTCCCGAAATTAGTTATCAGACTCTGCTCGGCCACTGTTCGCTGCTGCCTGTCCCGAAGTCCAACTTGAAGGATGGTCACCAGAAGGTCTGAGGTTTAATATCTGGACCACTGAAGTATTCCACAACTGGAAGGGAACACTCCTGTCTGTTGATTGTTGTGCAGTGCCCATTCATCCGTTGTTGTAGCCTTTGCTCGTTTTCCCAGTGTATGTACAGTGACTGTGATTAATGCCAATCTCCATGGATTCTAATTATCCCAGTGGAGGGTTTCCATCTTTTAATGATAAATGTGCGCCGTTCAATGTGTTATCCCATAACATGAGCGGGAGCATCACCGACAGCACTGACAGGGATCATCAGATTTAGAGAGAGGGGGAGGAGAGATCCGAGTCTGAGAACATTAGATTGGAATGTTCCAAAAATGTATCAGAATCTGGGAACATTAGACTGGCATGTTCCAAAAATAGACGGGAGTTTATCCGATTATGTTTTGTATCTTTCTGTATTTTATTGGTAGTCATTATCATCGCGGATCTATTACGCTCTTCTCATTATTCAATATTTTTATTATCCTTTCCTGGCTATCGTTGGTGTTCCTGGTAAGTGTCACTGTCCAGATTTGTTTTTCTATAAACCGGTTATGACTGTATTACTGTTCTTTTAAATAGTCTACACTTCTTGTCACTATTATTGTTCCTGTTGAAAATCTCAATCCAGATATTCACTCTCCAGACCACTACTAACTACATCAGGGAATGTGTTCATTTCCTGCCTCCCTCTCTGCTCTGGCGTGTTACTCATGGGCCTCTATGTTGACCTACTCAGTTTCAGCAGAGAACTACAATTTATTGTATCATTGCCTTTGTTATTTAAATGTTAACAGCATGGAGGTCACTCTCTACTGTTCTGGTTACAAACTCCACTTCCATCCCATCCCTGGCTAATATCTGCGGCTGAACCAGACAAGTCACAACTGTGGGAGATCCCTTTGACCATGAGCTGATTCCTGACACCATACCCTGACCATTTCTAACTTGAAAAACTCACCACCCCAGAATATATCTCACTGATGTATTCCATCTGCTGTTTGAACCTTGAGCTATGAAATACTCTAAATGAAGTTATTAATCTGCTGCTGACGCTCCCAGCTTCAAACCTGTCGAAGCAAATCTGATTCGAACTCACACCAAACTGCCATCCATCTGTCATTCATGTGCACACCGATGTATATTGCTATTGTGTCTGGCAATGACTTTATTTTAACATTCTCAAGCACTTTATCTCAACTGTCCATGAAACTTCTCTCGTTCTCTCTCTATTGATTAATAAAAAGCCTGCCAGTTGTTTGTATTCAAAATAATTTCTTCCATGTGCGTTCCTTCTCAACAAATGAGTTTCACATTCAACCACCCCAATCGCGCACACACACACGCACTGTCCCTCAGTTTCTGATGAACACATACACGCAGCAAATCTTCCCATTGTAGGCAGTAATCTGATGTGAGTATAGTTAGCATATGATAGTAAAGTTTGCAATGCTCTCTATGCTGGACAGATAGTGCAGTTTTCTGAGCAACACACGAGCATGATCTGCATAGCCCTCCATGCTGGGTTGCCATCTTGTCCCAGTTTATGTTGTTTGTGATGTTCTGTGAAGCAGATTCAGAATTTGATGTAACAAACTATTTCCGCTGAGCTGACAATGCCTTTATTAAATGTTCTCATTCTTGTAATTTTACTCTCGAAGATCTCACTTCTCCAGTTAGTCCCACTGCCATGTCTTTTTCCCCATATTTTCACAACATCTTTTCATTTAATTAACTGTCTGTTTCTGTCTTTAATGTGAATCTCCCTGTCCCTCTGTACCTTTCCCAAGCCTTGGGTTTTAGCTCCCTAGTATATCGATTGCTGGCATTGTGTAGCTCAGAAGCAATGAAATGGTGTGTGTCAGTCTGTTGTTCACTTCCCGGTATGTCCCATGTGATGGTCCATGGGCAGGCGTGTTTCAGAAGTTATGAGACACATCCTTGTAACTTGGTCTGTACCTTTAGCTGTCCCTCTCAGGTGATCTTGCGGTCAGGAACACGAGGAAGCCCCTTGAATAAAGGAACAGTCATTTAAATTATGTAGCAATGCTGTCACTTTTTTTAAAAGAAAAGGTTAATTTCTCCTTTTTTCAGTAAGAGGTCAAATGCCAAAGTGCCTACTGAAAACGGCTCAACGAAAAAACTTTTGAGGCTTTTATGTTTTTTTTTAATAAATAGTAGTAACAATGGCCAGCTGGCACAGACCAGGCTTTATAGTTTTTTTCCTTGCAGATGTCACAGTCACCAGGTGCTTGGGTCCCTGAAGGGTTGGAAGTTTTAATAAATTATCCCGAGCTGCTATTCTCTCTGAAACCTCACTTGATACTATTTCCTCCTGGACTGGAGAACTGTATGCAAGAATTTATGTCTGAATGCTCATTTTTGCCAAGGGGTGTGTTTAGGTGATGTTAGTATATTGGAACAGTTCATTTGTTGCAGGGTCTGTGTCCATCATTCAGTTAAGGTTTCCAATAGCTAAGTTATTCTAAATTCCTCTTCATTTTGTATGGATTTTCATTAAAGTGTATAAATATAGTGTGTTTTGTATAATGGTGAGTGGTTTGACGAGTGGAATCACATCTGGGGCATCCAATTCCCATCTATCTTGTTATTAAGGAAAGGTTGCCATCCAAACTACCTTCTTAAAATAGTTTGAGACAGTCTGGTTGGCCGAAAGCAAACTGGGGACTTTTGTCTGGTTCGACATCGATAACACCAAATTGGGTTTAGAATTACAATCCCTACAGTGTGCAAAAAGGTTATTCGACCCAACACGTCTACACCCGACCCTCCGAGGATTAACCTACCCAGGCCAATTCCTCTACCCTATTATGACACATTTACCCCGACTAAGGCACCTAACCCACACATCCCTGAAAACTACGAACAACTAAGCATGGCCAATTCACCTGACATGCACATCTTTGGATTGTGGGGGGAAACAAGAGCATCCCGAATAAGCTCATGCAGACACTGGAGAGTACGCACCAGGAGGCTATTGGGTTCAAAGGTCGCGTATGGTCGCTGTCAGTGTCTTTTGTTCCAGATGTTGAATTCAGTTGGTTTAAACAGTGTTTTGTGTATAAAGGTTCTTTCAGTCACTAAGAGTTTTCTGTGTGTGGAAGAAGTAAAGTTTTTCAAAAGGTAATGAAGGCAAAGCTGTAGGAATTGACAGACAAGCTGGAGTTGGGGTTATGTTTGTCTGTGAGAAAATGAGAGATAATTACAGCTATAGCTCAGCAATTACATTTGCAGGATCTGTCATCAGACTCTTTAGAAATGGCTCGAATTCAATTTCAAATGAGGCACCGTGAAAATGAGAAAGAATTGAAAGAGTTTGAATTATGATGAAAAGTAGAAATAAAAGAAAAGGACATGAAGAAGAGAAAGAGAAATAAAGAAGAAAAGCAGAGAGTTTCAATTTCAAATGTTAGCAATTAGAGAGGAAAGTGGACATGGGAGTTGGTGATGAAGGTAGACTGTAGGCTGGATGAGGAGGTTAGTGAGGGTAAGCAACCCTATAGTAGCCAAAGGTCTGATGGGGATCTGTTTAGATACATCCAGGTATTATCTAAATTTGATGAGAAGGACGGGGAAGCCTTTTTAATTTCATTTGAGAAAGTGGCTAAACAAATGCAGTGCCCAGTGACCATGTGGATTTAGTTGATCCAAACAAAGCTGCTGGTATTTGCATCCCTATCGGAGGAGGTATCTGAGGTGTATGAGGAGATGTAGAAAGCCATCGGAAGTGCATGCGAGCTCGTGCCAGAAGCCAACAGACAGTGTTTCAGGAATCTAAAATAGCGTCCCTGGTTAAACGCACATTGACTTTGAAAGAAACAAAAAATAATAATTTTGAAAGGTGGGTAAGGGTATTAAAACTGAGCAAACAAATGACACTCTTTGAGAGATTCTTATTTTGGAGAAGTTCGACAATTCACTTCCGGCAGTCGTGAGAACTCGTATGGAAGAGCAGAGAGTTACAATGGCAAGGTTAGAAACTGAAATGGCTGATGATGATGATTTAGTTCAGAAATCAAAGTTTGGTTTCTGTGAGGGATTGAGAAGAATGTGCAAGATCTTCTTAAAACATATCCCTGTGAGAGTAAGGTTTATTAGCATAGGCCAGGAGAAGCCGGTAAAGAGGTTACAGCATTGAGAGGCACAGAAGCATGTAATTCTTTAATGCTGAAATATGAGGAGCTATGTCTTTCAGAGGGACTATTGGAGAGATGAGAACTGCTCCATTATGTAACGTGTGGTTGAAGCGTCCAGTGGAAACATCAACAGGTTTATTCCACAATGGGGAAGGAGGCCTTGAGCTTGACGTTGGCGTTACAACATTTCAGCTTTTAAATTGTGAATAACATACCTGGGACATTTTTTTTTATCACTGATCGTGACCTCTTAATGTTTTTGGAGAGGTTTGGGGAGAATAATACCAGTCTGTTTCGAGTGAGCTTATTATTGCTGCCATTCAATGTGAGATTATACAGGTGACAGGGTGAGAAAACCTACATTTTGACGCATTGTGGACAGTTGGATGATGAAAGACAAAGGCATTCTGTGGCAGGAGTAAAATGAATGAAATCGAATCTAGTTGTGAACATTTGTATGCTCAGAGTCAACGTAACATATGTGCATTTCAGTCTGCTAATAGAGGAAGGTTAGGAGGTCTAAAATTAATCCATTTTTGTATATTGATGGATCATTTTATTGATGGTGGAGTTGTGAGTATACTATCACTGTAAAAAGGTGATTTTCTCTTGGGTTATTTTTTTGAAGAGAGGTTTTAAAGGCAGAGTGCGGAACTGCTGTCTGAAAGCAGTTTAAGTAACTAACTGAGAAAGCCTTTAGGTTTCATTAAAACGGTGGTAACAATGGAAGGGCAGTGGCCAGCTCTCCCAGACCTGGTTTCCGCGTTTTGTTTTTAGCTGCAGCATTAAGAAGCTGCTGTGCATCCCTGAAGGGTTGGAAGTTTCAATACATGATCCCCAGCTGTTTTTCTCTCTGAGATCTCTGTTGATGTTGTTTCCTCCTGGATTGGAAAACTGCTGTAAGCATCTGAATACATTTGAATATATCTTTGTGCCAAGCAGTGTAAACCAAGATGGTATGGTATCTATTATTTGTGTAAGTGTTCCAACATATAAGCCATCCCTCATTTTTCTTTTCTTTGATTGTATTTTAACTAAAGTATTTGAATAGGTTATATTTTGCTGAATGTCGAGTAGGTTGACCAGTCACAATATATCTAGAAAGCACGGTTCCCATCTATTCAAAAGAAGGAAAGGTTTGGGTCTAAGCGGCCTTCTTAAAATATTTTGCGGGGATCTGGTCTGGTCCACAACACTTATAGCCAAGGGCTTTCTGACTGACTCCTGTTATTCCTGGTTTGCTGGAAGTTGTGCTGTAAGCTGCCTCAGGCATTCAGGGAGACCTGAGGATTTGGTGACCAACTCTGGATGGAGCATGGGGACTGTATTTACAGCATCTGAGCCTGCAACATCAACAACACATGAAGCAGAGGCTGCAGAGAGGGGAAGCTCTGAAACCACGGAGTGAGTGTGTGTTGGGAAAAGGATCTGCTGTATCCACCCCAAGTATTCCAGGAACAACTTCCCAAGCTACACTTAACCCAGGAGCAGATAGTGAGGGGACCCTGACTGAACAAGGAGCTGGGCACAAAGCGGTGTCATCTCCTTCAACACGTCCTGCCGCATCACACCAGGGGGAGGATGGTGCTGCCAGTGGCTGTTAGGGTCACTGTTTCATTCAGTTTCTGTAATCCATAACTTTCCAGGCAGAACTAGGTGACATATCCTTCATTTCCCAATATCTCAACATCAATGTCACTATATATATCCTCCATTCGGTGATGGAGGATATATATAGTGGATGAGGTAAATACATTGTTTTTCCCACAGCAGGGAGCTGCTGGGTGTATCCAGTGGTATAGTGGGATTCCCGATAGTGTACATGGCATCTGCAGAGTACCCATGTCAATGGGGAGAGGTAGAGGAACTGAAGGAGCTCTCTCTCTATTAATGTTACAGTGTGTCCATGCACAGTACATCATGTTGGTGAATACCCACTGTCCTAGCAGCATGCACGGCCTCCTCATTCAGAAGCAGTCAGCCATTCCCATCGTCATCGGGTCTCCACGTAGAAATAAATGAATATATCTTGGATAAAGGCCGTCCCCTTGATGCACGTTTCAAAACACCATCCCCACCATCAATCAACCACGTCAAAGTATTCCATGTGTACGGAGAGCAATGGGGTCACTTGGAGTGTCTGGGAGCTGACGATCAGGGATGGAGCAAAACCTGCCATGTGTGAACGGGTCGGACTGAACCCCCCAGTACACAGTATCATTAAGTCCCGTAATCCCTCTCCATTTCAGTAACATATTGCTTTGCGTTATTCCTGTGAATGAAATGACAGGTTATATCATGTTAAATTCCACCTGCCAAACTATTATCTATTGCCTTTATCTCTCTGAATCTATTTGCAGAGTCTCCACCTTCTCTTGGTAATTTAATCTCTTGCTTACCACAGCGACATCACCAAACTCAGCATCTGTATATCTGTTCCATCCTCCTGATCATTAATATAGACTGTAAATAGTTGAGAACCAAGTACTGGTTACTCTGTGACCCGACTGGTTACGTTCTGTCTAACTGATTGAGACTGATTTATCCTGAGTGCCTGCTCCTGTATGATACCCAGTCCTTCCCCATTCCTGTGCAACACAGTCGAAGAGTTGAATAAGAACAAGGAGCATCTGTGAGGAATCCAACCCTTCGATGAGGCTGATGTTAACACGGCCTCTGTTCCAATTTCCTGCCATCTCTCTATCCTAACACTCTAGTCTCTTGTTGTAGATTGCACCACATGAAAAAAAATTAACTCCATATCTACACATTCAATTCGTTTTAGCATTTTACAGACCTCAAAGAGATCTCCTTTCATTCTTATAAACTGGAGAGTATAGGCCTAAACTGCTCAATTTCTCTTCATAAGACAAACACTTCAAATATGGAATCAATCTAATGAAGCTCTTCTGAACTGCCTCCAATGGAAATACCTCATTCTGCAGGACACCCAAACTGTACTCCAGTTGCAGCCTCACTAATGTCTTGCATAGCTGCACCAACACTCCCTACCTTTCTACTCTATCCTTTTCTAAATAAACACTGAAATTATGCTTGCATTTCTCATTACTTACAGTATCTGCAGGCAGGTTTTCTGTGATATGCAAGCAGACACCCAGATCCCTCTGCACCTATGCACTTTGAACTTTCTCTCCATTTAGATAATAATTTGTCTTTCTATTTTTCTGGCCAACTTGAATAACCCATAATTTATTCACTTTAATTTTCCTTGCCAAATGTTGGCCCATTCACCAAACCTATCCATATAATTTTCTTGCATCATCATTCGGAAGTAATTTCCCACCAATGCTAGTGTCATCTGAAAATGTGGCATTGTATTTTCTATCCCATCAACCGAGTGCAGTAATTCCATTGATCGCAAATGTATGAGGCATGAGTCCTGAAATCAATGGCACCCCACAAACTGCATTTGCCAAAAGAAAATGACACATTTATTCCATCTGACTCCATTTTATTTGTTATCCAATCCTTCATCCAAGATAATAAATTACTCCTAAACCCATGTTGTCTGATCTTACCACTTACTCTTTGGAGAAGTGACATATCCGATACCTTCAGGAAGACCAGATATGTTCCATCTCCAGGATTCCCACGATCCACCTCGTTTGTGACATCTTCAAATAACTCAAGCAAACAATTCAGACACGGTTTAGCCTTCGTAAAACCATGTTGGCTCTGACAGATTGTGGTTTAACTTTGCAAATGTCCTGAACAATGGACTCTAAGAATTTGCCTTAAAGTACAATAGTTTATTGTTACACTTTAGTACCTAATGTGTACCATTATTATTAGTTCTTCCCTTTCAAAAACCTTTACGTTTTCTTTGAATTCCTGTTTAATGGGCACAAGACTTTAAGAGATATGCTCCAATTGCTGTGTAAGAGCCATGTGTCACTGAATGGATTCATCATCAAAATCGATGAGCTGATGTCTTTCTGGTGTTCCCACGTTGTCGTCTCCAAGGCCAGAATGACCTCCTCCTGTTGATGTGTTAGAGGATTAGGAGATTATGGAATCTTCCCGTTCCTGTGTAACATTTTGAGGGGCGGATTGATCTTCTCATAACAGGTGGAAATACTGAACGGTCTCCTCGTGTATCCCAGAGATTGAATCGAGGGATTGATTGGTCTTCTCTTGTTCCCATACAACAGACACGTGTCTAAATTACCTCTTCCTTTCTCATGAAAGAAGTCTCAGATAGTTTTTATCCTTATCCAATTCCCTTGCAATAGGCTCGGTGGGTCTGAATGACCTCCTGTTATCCCAGTGTAACAATCTCCAGTCACTGTGTGACCTCTTCCAGTTCCTATGTTACAGACTTGAGGAGGCTGAATGGACTGATCCTGTTGTTGTTTAACAGGATACTGGTGCAGCATGGCCTACTGTTATAGGCTCGAGGGGCTGATTGGCCTCCTTCTATAAAGGTATATCAGGTCCCAGTGGCTGAATAGCCACGTACTGTTTTGGTGTAACGGGGTCGAAGGCCTGAATATCCTCCTGTTGTTCCTGTGTAACAGGCTGGAGAACGGAATGGATTCCTCCACTATCTGTGTAATACACTTCACTTGTTGACTCCTTCTGTCATTTATGTTAAAATAAGATCATCTTTATTTTTTGTAAACTCCAATGGCTACTGTACCAACCTGATCATCCTTTCGTTATAATCTAGCACCTTCATTGCAGAAATCAGTTGAGGGAACCATCTCTGAGCTGCTTCCAATATAACAACACCCTTCCTTCATTCAAAAGAATAAATCTGTACACACTACTCCAGATGTGATCTCCCTGTACAGCAGCAGCAACACTTTACCGGCCTGCTGTAAGGTTCCCACCCAGGTTAGAGCTGTCTCAGCTCTCTGGGGGAGTACAGATAATTGTTGGAAGATCATTGTCCTTCTCTACTCCATCAGCATAACGGGAGATCTGAAGAAATTAAAGTTTACGAAGATCATAAATGATGTGGCGAGATGATCTCTGCCATTAATCTCCCCAGAGCCCACATCGCTCAGATTCCACAGAATCTAGTAGGTGGAGCGCAAAAACAGCAAGGAGGAGCAAACATTGATGCGAGTTATATATCAAAGTGAAAGCTGCAATACAAATGCTAGGCATGTTATAAAACAGGAAATGAGATATGCACATTTTTGGGTACTGCAGTAATGATATATGTTTAAATTATGTCTAAACTGTGTTAACCCAATTGAATGCTAATGCTGGGAAAAATGGATTTCATGACAGCGTGTGAGATGGTTTACATGAGCATTATGTCGAGAACTGAGCTCGAGATCAGGTTATTTAGGAAGTGGTGTTGAGTGATCAGAACAGCTAATTGAAAATTTTGCCGGAAAGGACATTTTGGGAACAGTGACCACAATGTATTGGTTTTCTTTTATACTGTGTGAGTACACGACAGTTTTTGTTGTATTTCAAGTAACCGTTATAAATCTGAGTCATGCAAGCCATGAAGGTGTGAGGTGGAAGTGGGGACTACAGATGCTGGAGATCAGAGTCGAAGAGTGTGGTGCTGAAAAAACATAGTCAGGCAGCATACTAAGAGCAGATAAATCAATGTTTTGGTCCTAAGCCCTTCATCAGGAATGAAGCTTATTGGCCAAGGGGGCTGAGAGATAAATGAGAAGAGGATGTGGCAGGGGGGAGGTAGCTGGGATTGCGATAGGTAGATGAAGGTGGGGTTGAAAGTGATAGGTGATAAAGGGAGACAAAACGCCTCATCTACCGCATCCATTCAACCCAATGTGGTCTCTACATTGGCGAGGCAGGAGGCCAACTTGTAGATCATTTCAGGGAACACCTCTGGGACAGCCACATTGAACAACTCCATCGCCTTGTGGCTGAGCACTTTAACTCCCCTTCCCAATCTGCCAAGGACATGAGGATCCTGGGCCTGCTCCATCGCTAAACCTGAGCCACCAGAAGCCTGGAGGAAGAAAGCCTCCTTTTCTGCCTTGGGACCATCCAACCACGGGGGAATCATAGTGGATTTCCCCATTTACTCTAATCCCATTTTATTCCAATCCAACCTTCCAAGTCAGCACCGCCCTTTTGAATGTTCTGATGTGTCCACCTTCCTTCCTATCAATCTGGTCCACCCTCCTTTCCGACTATCACTTTCAACCCCACCCTCACCTACCCATTAGATGAAAGGAGGCAGCTTAGAAAAATGCCAAGTGTTGCAGTAATCCAGTGGACTCAGAGAAATGTAGGACCCAGAAAAGGATGACCAAGAAACTGAGAAGAAAATCAAAAAGGGAAAAAGCGTGCAAATGAAAGAAAAACATAAAGACTGCTAAAAAGGCGTCTATCAATGTATGAAAAAAAATAAAAATAAGATCAAATGTGGTGCAGTTGGTGTGCGTTCAGGATAAGTTATTGCAGAGAACAGAGAAATCTCAGGGAAAAGAAACAGTTTCTTTGGTGTCTACCTTCATTGGAAGAATGTCCAGAAATTCTTCCAGAAATACCAAGTGACCATGGGACTTGTGTAAGTAAAATCTGAGATCATTCTTATCAGTGTTGGGGTCATCTTTGAAAAGAAAGCTGGATTGAGTATTTATAGATCTGACAGACTAGATGTACTTCATACATGTATTTCAGAGGAAGCAGCAATACACACGTTGATTGCATTGCGGACTGAATATTTTAATTAGAATCTGACCATAGGGAGGTGCCAGAGAACTGGAGCACTGCTAATACGATTCCACTTCACAGTAAGGGTGGGAGAGATAGATTAGGTAACTAAGGACTAGCAAGTATTAGATCACCATTAAGGAAACTACTGGAGAAAATAGGGAAGGAGAAAATCGAACTCCGATCAGAGTTGCAAGGTTTGATCAGGGATAATCATCATGACTTTATCAGAAGGAAGTCACATCTAATGGGTTTGATTGAATTAGTTTGAGGAGGTCGATTGTTTTCTTGTTTTAGGAAGGCCTTTGACAAATTTCCACCTGGGACACTGAAAAATAAAGTAAAATCTCACAATATGAAGCAAAACTTGACAAGTTACACCGAAAACTGTCTTAGTAGCAGGAGGCAGAGGGTGGTGGGAGAAGGCTGTTTGTGTGACTGGAGACCAGTGTCCCCTGGTGTACCACAGGGATCAGAGGTGTATCCCTTATTGTTTGTGTAATTCACAAATATATATATATATATATGTGAATATGGAGGGGGCTAGGTGGAGAGTTGGGGAGGTGTGATAAGTAAGTGTATGTTTGACATAACGATTGGCTGGGTGGTTCACAGTGAGGAGGAAGGCCTTAAGTTACAGGAGGATGCAGAAGGAATGGTCAGATAGGCAGATGAACGGCAGATTGAATGTAACCCTGATACATATGAGGTGATGCTCTTTGTGAGTAGGAAGCAGGCAGGGGAGGACTCAATGAACGGCAGCACATTGGGAACCTCAGAGTGTGCTTCTCCACACATCCCTGAATGTGACTGGACAGGGTAATGGACTAGTTAAGAATTGGACCTTGGGTGTAGCATTTCCTAATCAGGGTGTAGACTATAAGAGTATTGCAGGGCTTTGGTTCGGCCAAAATGGAGTACAGTATGTAGTTCAGGGAGGCACATTCTAGGAAGGATGTGATTGTGCTGAGAGGGTGCAGAATTGATTCACCAGGGCGTTGCGAGGAATGGAGCATATCAGCTATGGAGAAAGGCTGGGTAAGATCGGGTTGTTTACTTTGGAGCAGAGAAAGCTGAGGGGTCCGTGATTCAGAAGGATAAGATTATGAGGGACATGGACAGGGTGGATAGACAGCAGCTGTTCCTTTTAGTCAGAGGGTCAAAAACAAAGGAGTACACTTTTAAATTGAAACGTTTGAGTTTCAGAGACGATTTAAACATTTTTTTCAGCTCGAGGATGTTGTGTTCTGGGATTACTTCCTGAGAGGGGAATTATCACAGGTAACCTCACAATCATTAAAACGTACTTGGACGAGCATTTGGAAGTGTCATAACATTCCAGGCTATGGGCTTGCTGTAGGAAAGTGGGACTAATATAGATGGTGTTGTACTTCTGTTGGCACAGAGTCTATGCTCCTGTGAGTGTATGGTGTGGAAGGTCAATTATTGAGCAGTTTAAGGCGGGAATTGATGAGTTTCTGAAGAGTATATTCACACGGGTTATAAGAGTGAACTGTAATAACTTGATAAATCATGTCAATGTGAAAAATACGAGTAACATGTACAGTTTCCTTACAGTTTTAAACCAGAGAATGGAGAATGAGGAACAGGGAAATGGCAGAACTATGAAGCCACTACTTCAGTTCTGTCTTCACAGAACTTTCTAACAATACAAGGAAAACCAAGTCTGGTGTGGGAAAATGATAGAGTACATGGAACATAGAACATAGTAAGGAAATGGTTTAGGAGAAATTATTGAGGTTTGAAGTAATGGTCATAGATAACACTAACATAGATTTATGAAATGGGAATTATGTTTGAGAAACAGAATGGGAGACAAATGAAAGAGAAGCAATATATGTTAAACATTTTGAGTTTTAGAAAAATTTTGGAACAGCTCAAAACCCAGTTTGCAAAATCAAATCTGAGTGGATTGGGAAATAGTGAATAGAAATAAACAGACTCCTCAAGCAACAGCCTGACATTGTCTGTACGGTATGATTCTGTAAGGTATAAGTCCTTCCACATCTAGTCAAGAAACGTTGGGGTCAATTACACAATTCACTGGAGGAAGAGATTCCACAAATAACCCCTTCCTCCATGATGGAAGAGACCAGCACTTTAGTGTATATGATAAGATTGATTCATTTGTAACAATCCTCAGTCAGAAATATTAAGTGGATGATCCATTTCAGACTATGTCCCATACTCCCCATCACCTTCCCTGGAAATCTCCTGTCTCATCAGCAGGACGGATACAGCAGAAGTGGCGGCACATTGGGATACGGTTGGAATGGAATTGCTCTTGGAGTCCTCACGCATGAAGTCTCATGGCATTAGTTTACACATGGGAAAGGAAACCTCCTGCTGATTGCCATGTACCAGCCTCTTTCAACTGATGAGTCAGTACTCCTCCATGCTGAACAACACTTGGAGGAAGCACTCAGGGTTGCACGGACGCAAGATGTACTCTAGGTGGAGGATTTCAATATCCACCTCCAAGAGTATCTCAGCAACAGCATTACTGATCGAGCTGGCCTGGTACTAAAGGATATAACTGCTTGACTGGTAAGTGGTTAAGGAACCATCAAGAGGAAAATACATACTGACCACAGCCTTACTAATCTGCCAGTTGCAGAAGTATCTTTCCATGACAGTATCGGTAAGAGTGACCACCGCATAGTCATTGTGGAGACAAAGTCACACCTGCGCATTGAGAATAACATTCACCATTTGGGTGGTACTATCACGGTGCTAAATAGGACAGACTTCAAACAGATCTAGCAGCTCAAGTCTGCGTGTCCATAAGGTGCTGTGGGTCATCTATAGGAGCAGAATTGTACAGCCACACACCCTCATCGCCTGGCATATCCCCCTAACAACAATTACCATCAAACCAGAGGATCAACGTTGGTTCAATGGATGTGCAGGATGACAGGAGCAGCACTGGGCATACCTGACAATGAGGTGTCAATCTGGTGAAGCCACCAAACAGGACTACGTGTGCGCCAAACAGCATAAGCAGTAAGTGATAAACAGATCTAAGTGATCCCACAAGCAAAGGATCAGATCTAAGTTCTGCAGTCCTTCCACATCTAGTCGAGAAACGTTGGGGACAATTAAACAATTCACTAAAGGAAGAGATTCCACAAATAACCGCTTCCTCCATGATGGAAGAGCCCAGCACTTCAGTGTATAAGATAAGGCTGATGCATTCGCAACAAACTTCAGTCAGAAGTGCTGAGTGGATGATCCATCTCAGCCCCCTCCAGTGGTCCTCAGTAATTCAGTTACCAGTCATCAACCAATTCGATTCAGTCCACGCGATATCCAGAAACGGGTGGAGATACTGGATACTCCAAAGGGTACATACTCTGACAACATTCTGGCAATAGTACTGAAAACTTGTGCTCCATAACTTGCCACTCTCCCAGCCAAACTGTTTCAATACAGTTACAACAATGGCTTTCCCCAATTACGTGAAAATTACCCCAAGTATCTCCTGTATGTAAAAAGCAGAACAAATCTATTCCAGCCAATTACCACCCCATCAGCCAACATTCGATCATCAGTAAAGTGGTGGAAGGTGTCAGTGCTTTTAAGCAGCACTTGCTCAGCAATACCCTGGTCAATGACGTCCAGTTTGGGCTCCACCAAGTCCACTCAGCTCCTAACCTCATTACCGTGGTTTAACCATGGACAAAAAGCTGAATTCTGGAGGTGGTGTGAGAGCGACAGCCCTTTAAATCAAGGCTGCCTTCGACCAAGTATGGTATCAAGGGGCTTTAGCAACACTGGAATCAATGGGTATTAGAGGCAAACTCCCCGCTGGTTAGAATCATACCTGACACGTAGGAAGATGGTCATGGTTGAAAAAGGTCAGTCAACTCAGCCCCAAGTCTGTAGGAGTCCCTCGGGCAGTGGCCGAAAACATCTTCAGGGCTGCTTCATCAATGACCTTCCCTCCATGTTAAGGTCAGGAGTGGGGATGTTCGCCAATGATTGTACAATGTTCTGCAACATTTGTGGCTCCTCAGATACTGAAACAGTCCATGCTCAAACGCGACAAGATCTGGACAATATCCAGGCTGACAAGTGGCAAGTAATATTCAGGTCTCACAAATGCCAGATGATGACCATCACCAATAAAATACAATCTAACCTGCCCCTTGGCATTCAATGGTGGTACTATCACTGAATCCCCCAGTATCAAAGTCCTGGTGGGTAATCATTGCTCAGAAACTCACTGGACTCGCCACATAAACACAGTAACTACAAGAGCAGGTCAGAAGCTAGGAATACTGCGGCGAGTAACTCACATCCTGACTTCCAAAAGTCTGTCCATCATCAAAGTCAGAAGTGCAATAGAAGACTCCCAATTTGCCTGGATGAGTGCAGCCCCAACAACACACAAGAATCTTTATACCATCCAGGACAAAGCAACCAGTTTGACAGTCCCTTCGTCCACAATACTCCACCATCAATGCTCAGCAGCAGCAGCAGCAGCAGTGTTTTACTATCTACATGCTTCAATGAAATGATTCACCAAAGATCCTCAGAGACCATCTTTCCAACTCACGACCACGTCTATGTAGAAGGACAGGGCTGCAGATGTATGAGAAAACCATCATCTTCAGGTTCCCTCCAAGCCATTCACCATCCTGACTTGGACATATATCACCGCTCCTTCACAGTCGTTGGGTCAGAATCCTGGGATTCTCTCCCTCATGGAATTGGAGGTGAACCACAGCAGGTGGACTGCAGTGTTCAACAAGGCAGCTCACCACCACCTTCTCAAGGGCAACTAGGGACAGGCAATAAATGCTGGCCCAGCCAGTGACACCCAGATTGACGAAATACGGAAATAGAAATTAACAGAGGACGGTTGCTGAGGTATCACAGGGATCGGTGCTTGGGGCCCAGCTGTTCACAATGTCCTTTAAACATTTGTTTGCTGGAATCAGATACAATACATCCCAGCCTGCTGACAGCACTAATGGATGTGGGATTGTGAGGAGGTGGTAAAAATGCACCAAGAAGACTGAGACAAGTGGAGTGAATGGGTAAATACGTGACAGATGGAGAACAATATGGATAGAGGTGACAGTGTGCCCTTTGGTGGAAATGATAAATTGGAAGTCTACCATTTGAAAAGGATTGGTTGAAACATGTTGATCTACAAAGTGACTTATGCCCCGTTTTATTGTTTCCTTCTGCATAAACCTCTGCGGTCCCTGCAGTGCAGTGAGTTCTGTAACCAGATGTTAATACTCGGAATGGCATTGGCACGCTGACCAGTGTATATACAACCACCAAGTGGGGAGCTATAACACGGAAAAGGATCTGCATCTCCTTGTACGCCAGTCGCTGAAAGCAATATTGCAGAAACAGAAAGCAGTGAGGAAGATAAATGTTGTGTTCACCTTCATTTCAGTGGGATTTGAGTCTAGGAGTAAGGTTGTCTTTCTGCAGCTGTACAGGGCCCCGGTGAGACATCCATTCGAACATTGTGCAGCATTATGTACAGTTTTGGTCTCCTCACCTAATAAAGACAAACCTGACATTGACGGAGAGCAGTGAAGGATGACCAGACTGATCTCTGGGGTGACAGGCTTGTTGTGGGAACCGAGTTTGGGGTGACTGGGCCAGTATTCAATGGGGTTTAGGAAAATAAATGGAGATCGCAGTGAAATATACAGAACTCTGACAGGGTGAGACAGATTGGAAGCAGACATGATTATTCCCCTGTCTGAGATGTCTAAAACAAGGGGACACAGTATTAGGTACAAGCAGGTCACTCTGCATTGAGATGAGAAAAACTGGCTGCACTCAGACATTGGTGAGCCTGGGGAATTGGCTTGCACCTGGAAATCAAGACACTGATTATAAGTAAGGATTTAGAGACAGTAAAGGGATGGTGGGAGAGCAGGAGTACGGTGTGGAAATGACGGGCCAACCATCATTACGTTGAATTGGTTAGCAAACTCGGTGGACCAAACGTACTACTGCACCTCCTATTTTAAAGCTTCCCAAGGTTACTCACATTAACGGATATGTACATCGTGTGGGGTAAGTGCATTGAGGAGATTTTTTCCATGAAATAGAATGGGGGAGGCTTAAACTGTTGTATGACCTACTCCTTTTCCGCTGTTTCTATGCAGTCTGTGGGAAAGCTCTGAAAATGCTGTCATATGCTCTCAGATGTTAGAAAGGAGGGCTGTGTTCCCATTCCCTTTTCTGACACTGATGCTGAGCCGGATGTTCTGTCCGGTTTCATCCTTTCAGACCTCGGTGCAGTTTGATACAAGTGAGTGCCTTTGCTTGGCCGTTTCAGAGACCATTGAAATGTTTACCACATGTCAGGGTCTTCGGAGTCAGTCTTAGGCCAGCCCAGGAAATCACGGGAGATTCACTTCCTAAAAGTACATTGGAGAAGGAAATTATGCTTACAATCGATATTGGCTTCAAGGTCACTGTTACTGACACCAGGTTTTAGATCTCGATATTTTATTAATTGTCTTTACCTTCCACCTGCTGCCAGAGCATTAGCCTGGTCTGGATTAGTAATCCAGTGACATTTCCACAACAGCACTATCTCCACATGGGGACCTGTCGAAAACCACACTGAGCAGAATATTTCTGTGCTGCTTGTCAGCTCTGTCAAAAAGAACTCCCACCACTGTGACTGTCGTGATGGAAATGAGGGGGTGATAATTGGTCAGATTGTAATTATTCCCCTCTTAGGGGACTGGACACAGCTGAGTAATTTTCAACATTGCCAGGGAGATGTTGGAGGTGGAGCTGGAATGAAACAGCTTCCCCAGGGCCACGGCTTGTTGTGTAGAACAAGGCTTCAGTCCTATTGCAGGAATGGGGTCAGGGCCCATTGCCTTTGTCGTATCTACTGTGTTCGGCTGTTTCTTCATGTCACATACAGCAAATCGAATTAGTTGAAGACTGGCATCTGTGATTTTGTGGGCATCATGATGAGGATGAGGTGTATCATCAACTCAACACTTCTGGCAGAGGATGGTGCAGATAAAACATCCTTCTCTTTTACACTGATGTGCAGGTCTGTTCCATTATTTAGGGTGGGAATGTTTGTGGAGCCCTCTCCTTCAGTCATTTGTTTAATCGTCCATCACCATTTATGACTGAATGTGGCAGGACTGCAGGGATTCATTCAGATCTGTTGGTCAAGTCCGGTAGCTTTAATGTGTTAGCATCAGTTTAAGGTTCATGTGATTCTGACTCTGACATGTTCACCCACACTCGTCACTGAGCCATAGATGGTATTGATGGTAATGACAGAGTGAGGTATTATCCTGGCAAAAAGTTACAGGTTGTGGTTGAATGCATGTCTGCTTCTCCTGCTGCTGTGGTCTACAGCACGACATGAATACACAGTTTCGAGCTGCAATATCTGCAATGCTGTATGTTCTGTTCCACAATTCTCACTGAGACCGATTCATCCATCAGCCCTGTACTCAGTGACGTAACCTGGTTTCTAATGTGGAAATATTTCAATTTTCAAACTCTCATTCTGCTGAGGGTCTGTCTCCCCGGGTCTTGCTTCCAATCTGACACATTCTGCAAAAGTATTTAATTGATCTTAGTTCAAATATTTGATTCACCTGAATCGTTTTCCTTGAGAAATGCTATCTTCTGTGTTTAAAGTGAATGTGTTTCCCTCTGTTTCTCTTCCTGACCATGAATAAGAGCTCTGTAGTGTCAGTGATGCCAGCCTTATGTAGTTTCAGAACCAATGAATTCTCTGCATTCCCACTCATCTTCACCACATTGTATGTTTCCTCTTTTGGTTTGATGCCGTATCACTCATGGCTGCCTTGTCCTCTCGTGAGTATGTTTCATCTTCTTGGGGTTTCATTCCTGGTATTATCTTCCGAGTTATCCCCAGAAACTCCTGCTATTGCTGCTCCATGGTCTTTCCTGCTCAGCTCCCCTTCCAATTAACTCTGGCCAGCTCCTCCCGCATGTCTTTGTAGTTACATTGCTGAATTATAACCACATTACATCTTGAAGAAAGCATTACATATAAAATGAAAGAATGATTTTGAGAGATGGGCCACGAAGATTGGTGGATTTCTTAACTAGATACAAAGGGAGAACGAGAGAGAGGATATAGATATGGAGACGTGGAAAATGAGAAAACTACATTATCGAAAGAAGTAGATGTACTTCTCTCAATGTTTTGGCAATTCCTGTGTGCTGTGGTCCTTTGTACAGTGCACGTACAACAGAGCAATAAGTTCAAACGCTGGGTCTGATGCCATAACTTTCCTCTCCAATAATATGACAGACACTAGTTTTGGAAAGTACCCAACAGGCCAACATATTTAATTCCTGGTAGAAAGGGGATTAACTGAAGTAAGTTTGGTAACCAGAAACAAGAATTTCTAACACACATTCTGATAAAAATGAGAGACTAGAGTTGGGAATCCCAGAAAAGGGGGAACGTTGAGAGAAAGGAAAGGTATCACTTCAGATGATGATCAAATAATGTTTTAATGCTTTAAAAATATTATTCATCATGTGCATCATTTTTTGTGTTAACTGTGTCTCAGCTGTTCAATCAGAATGTGTTGTACACATATGAAGAGTGTTACTTATCTGAACACACACTGATTAAACAGTGTATCTAGAATCTTTTTTTCTCCATTTCAGACTGTCCTGTTGTCGTGCTAGCAGGATATATGAACACCAACTGGCCACCAAAAGACATGACCCACGATCACTAGTTTCCATTCATACAGAAAAAGAAGGACACCACGTTGACTGTGACAATGCACACTTCTTAGGACAAAGCCACGCACGAAAGTTCTTAGGAACATGACATTCTAGCCAGAAGTCCATCAACAAACGCATCAATTTAGAGACTATCTGCCTTCCCTTGAAC